>NC_062223.1:99635726-99936559 GCF_902686445.1 Sciurus carolinensis | reverse complement strand
GCTGGTACTGCTTACATTCTCTATCTCAAGTCTTGATTTTATTTGAATTGGATACATATATTCAGTTGCCTGCCTATCATAGTTTCTGTATCTAACAAACATCTCTACTTCCAAAGTTAGAACATCTGAAAAGATACTCTTGGTCTCTGTCCTGTACTCATTTCACCTCCAATACTCTCCTCATCAGCAACCAGTATTCTATCCACAAATCCCCCCCAAAAAATAGAGAAAATGTTTGATTTATTTCCTTTACTCTCCACATTTAAGTACATAGTTCTTTTGACTTCATAAAACATTGACAAAATAGGTCAATTTTGCCATCTCCACTATTCCTACTAAGAAGCAAAAGATTTCATATCTGGATTATGATATAGCATTTTATGTGATATTCTTACTTCCCTTCTTTTCCAAGTTAACTTTCCAATAGCCAAGTCATCTTTTTGATCAACTAAGGTTATTTTCACTCATGACCAGTGTGCTTAGTGTATATGTAGTGTTTATGTGTGTGTGTGTGTGTGTGTGTTTGTGTGTGTGTGTGTAGCTTGGATTAAAATGCCTCACTCTAACTTCCTTTCATTGAAACTCCTTATTAATTTGGAGTTCCACAGATAAACTATAATTATGCTTTGATATTTCTTTGGATTTAAATACACTGATATTTTATCTTTTCTCAACTGTCCTTTAGTTTAATATTTTCTATAGTTTCCCTTATGTGATATGGCTTTGAGACACTATACTCATTTATTATCCTTTCTCTGTAAAAACCATTTCCTTGTAATATGTGCATCAGAACTTTTTGGGTTTTTTTTTTTTTTTTTTTTTTTTTTTGCTTCAGAAAAATTAACATTCCATGAAATTAATGGAAGTCCACTGCATACATCGTTTCTTTGGATGATTCTAAATCACCTATTAGATGTTGACTTTTGCTTAAACTATAGGTGGTTAAACAGAAATTGATTTTAGATTCAGATTCTAAGCAGTATTGTTGAAGAAAAGAATGAGCAAACGATTGCCAGTTTCTGAAAATCCCTATAATGAAAATAGTAAAACAAAAATGGTCATTAAGTTATTCTGCAAAGAAATTGACCCATCTGTAAATTTTATTTTTATATTTTTAGTTGCAGATGAACATAATACTTTTATTTTATTTATTTTTATGTGGTGCTGAGGATCAAACCCAGTGCCTCACACAAGCTAGACAAGCACTCCACCACTGAGCCATCACCCCAGCCCCCATCAGCAAAATTTAAATCTCTGAAAATGAGTGAAAGGCTGCACAAAAGTACTTTACTATAATTATCTAATATTACAAATATACTAGTTTGGGAAAAATAAGGAAGTATCCCTTGGTCCCTGTAATCAGGTATGTCTAAGTCCTGCATTTTATTAACTGCAGGATGGAACTAATGTTTTGTAGGGCATGGTTCCCCTGAACAAGTGTTTGTGTTCCCCAGCTGTTCCTGGTCTCTAGAATAGTTTAAACAGTCTTATACAGTAGGATGGCAATGCAAAAAAAAAAAAAAAAAAAAAAAGTGTTATGTAAGGGGTAAAAAATGTCAATTGTTTATGAATGGAATGGGTTGAAAATGGTAGTTGAGATAAATTTCCCATTTCTTGAAAGGATAGTTTTTCTAATTCTTCAAAATGTTATATTTATGGGAAGCAAGAAAAGAAATTAATATAGTTAACTACACGATTACATCTTGTTTAAATGTGTATGACTGAAAATGAAGAAGGGAGGAAAGGCAGGTGGGAAGCAGGGAGGGAGGAAGGGAGAGATACGAATTCTTCTAGTATCACATGGACATACACAAAACAATCTCCCCTATATGATAGAGGTTTTTGGTTTGATGATTTGTTGCTTTGCCATTTTCTTTCAATGTTTCATGTACTTATTTTATATATTCTTGAAATATATTTTAAGCTACCATAGAGAATGAAGTTGTTAGTCTTTATAGTGTTTTTTAATTTTATAGCTCTCTTTGTGTTTAATTTTTAACGATTTCTGCCTTTGAAGTTATCTAACAAGATTTAATCATACTAAAAATAATGTTTATGGTATAAATTTGTGTAATGTTTTTCAACATTAATTCTTTTTGCAGATTTCATAAAAATTACCAATGTAACTTCAAAATTATGAAATTTTGTTTACTTAATTATACTTTTCTATTTGAACATAAAGCAGTTTTCAAAACTATTAGGATAGAAATAGAAAATTATGAGCACAAAAATAAAGGGAACAAATATAGGGATCTTGAGGGTACTAGGATTTAGTAAAATAATTTTGATCTAAAAATTTGACTCTAAAGAAATAAAATAGGATAATTATTACCAGTTGTACAACTTTTAAATTAATAGAAGGATATATATTTAATGTAAAACTCCAAACTATAAATAATAGTTTTTACCAATTTCAAAAATATATTTGACTATGTTTACATAATTTTTTAAATCACTCAAACACATGTGGTATATAACTGCCAAATATTCATCCCTTTAAAAAAACAAGGAAATTTTAATAAGACAAAATAAAAGTTATTAAAGATTAAACACACATCAAAATGGAAAAAAAATACTACTGTACCAGGAGATGTCTTATCATATTTCCATTTGACCCCTTAATGCTTTTCACAGGCTATTAAGCTAATTACAAATTAACTGCCTAGCTCTCCACTAATTGTTTTATTAAAATAAACTATACATTTAAATAATGTTATTTTCTCTTAAAAGTCAATCTTTCCATGTTCAGTTCATCAAATATAATACTTCTTGCTTTTCCTCCACTGTAAGCTAACCCTCTATTTACGTTATGAGTTTCTTGGTTTTCCTGCAAAAACCAAACATGTTTTTTAATGATGTAGCTTTCATTTTACTTGAACTTTCTTTGATATCATATCTATTTTTGCTCAGAACAGAGAAAGAGAAAAGTAGAGAGAATCTACTAGAGGTGAAATATTTAAAGACCTACTTCATTTCTGCTTTTCAAAAATTTTCCAATTTTTAATTTACATCTTCAAACTAATGAAATTTATATCTTCTTCAAATGGATATTTTACTTTATGTTTTAAATTTCTACTGTTATTGTGGGATTTAGGAATTAATCATTTTAATCAAAATAATGAGGCAGC
Organism: Sciurus carolinensis; assembly: GCF_902686445.1. NCBI lineage: Eukaryota > Metazoa > Chordata > Mammalia > Rodentia > Sciuridae > Sciurus > Sciurus carolinensis. The sequence goes on along the minus strand of NC_062223.1, from coordinate 99,933,431 downwards.
AAGAGAGATATAGTTCCTTTGAACATGTCTGAAAATCTCATTACTCAAAAGTTTTACTTCTCATGCAAAATCAGTTAATTTTAGATAACTATTCAATAACTGATCAAACCATTGCTTTAAATGTGAAAAATAACCTGTAATGCATTTCAGCATTGTTTAAAAGTAAAATTAAGATAACTATGCTTTAATATCTACAAGTTTGGAAATCTCATTACTCAAAAGTTTTACTTCTAGCATATAATCAGTTAATTTTAGATAATCAATAACTGATGAAACCATTGCTTTAAATGTCAAAAACATCCTGTAATGCATTTCAAATTGTTTGAAAGTGAAAATAAAATAACTATGCTTTAAGATCTATAAGCGATTGTAGGTTTGCGTCAATTTAAAAAATGTACCTGACTTTATATATACAGTCTTAAAACTCACTCATTTCCATTTAACATAACTGCCAAGTGCTTGTACATCAAAGCTGCCAAATAGGAAATTTAAGCGTTTTATCTCTGCTAAACATTTCATCCATCTTTCTGATGGGCTTAGAAAGATTTATACCTGAAATAGAATGTACAATAAAAAAAGAAAGAAGATAAAGCTGTTAAAGTAAAAAATGCTAATAATAAATGGAAACATCTAACACCTATCATGTTGAATTGTAGTATGTGTATATGTATCGATTAAAATATTTCAGCAAGATATATTGAGATAATAAAAAGAGAAAAGATGCATTTATATGGCATATGATGTAAAATTAAAATACCTCATACAAATAACTTACATTTCAAAAGAAGTCATTTCAAAACTTTTTGTTACTATAAGTATAAAATATTATAACATTAATAAATTGTATAAAAGTGCCTAACTCAAGATCCAAATGAAATCTTTAGATTATAAATAGAAAACACTTGAACAAATAGCCTTTCTCATTACCCTTTCAATTCCAAGTGAAAGTCCATATTCTGAGTATCTTAATGTTAAAAAAAAAAGGGGGGGGGGAGAAAACTTGGGAATAAAAAAAACCTCACATAATCTCCATTTTGGGCAGATTTATGTCCAATTACAGGGTTTTTGGTGTGTGGTGGGGAAGAGATCATAGACAAAATAATTGTTCTTGAACAGGCCTGGGGTCTTTTACATGTCATAAAGGGAATCTTAAGGTAAAACTATTTGTGGAAACAATGGGTAGAAATTATGCAGTAATACAATGTGTTCACATTTAAGCATTAATAGTTGTCTTTAGATAATTTTAAGAATAGCTTAAAGCAAAAAATTGAACTTGGTTTAATGAAATATGATGACCTTTTACAATATTTCTGTTGGGTCTTCACAGGTTAATTCTTTTACTCAGGCTTAAGTAAAAATATTCTCAATGTGTTTCCTTACCTTAGAATTCTACCTTGCACAATGAGTTTTAATGAGAGAGATGGGGAGGAAGGGCGGGAGGGAGAGAGAGAGTAAGAGAGAGAGAGAGAGAAATATACAATGGAATATTACTCCGCAATGAAGAATGATAAAATTATGGCATTTGCAGGCAAATGGATAAAATTGGAGAATATCATGCTAAGTGAGATAAGTCAATCTCAAAAAACTAAAGGACGAATGATCTCGCTGATAAGCGGATGAGGACATATAATGGGAGGTGGGAGGGGTTAGCATTAGGGTTAGGGTTAGATTTAGGCTTAGGGATAAGGAGTGTGGTAAGAATGAAGGAAAGAAGGACTGTATAGAGGGAAAAGAGGGGTGGGAGGGGGGGAAGGGAAAAAATAATGAATCAAACATCATTGCCCTATGTAAACGTATGATTACACAAATGGTATGCCTTGACTCCATGTAGAAATAGAAAAACAACATGTATCCCATTTGTATACAATAATAATAAATAAAAAATAAAGTATACGGCCAGTGCCAACTTGATAGACCAGAGATAGTGCTCATGCATGTGAAGACATTATATTTCAAGAGACAGCTTACCTCTGCTTCAGAAGATGGTTTTTTAAAACTAGCCTATTTTTTATTGCTTTAAGTGGTAGAATTCCCCACTGAGACATTTAATGATTATCTATATGCGAATATTCCTTATGCACACAATTTAAATACACAAAGTAGCAAGCCTGGTAAAGGGTCATTGCCAAATATCTTAATAAATAAAGTGAAATGTGAAGTCAAGTTATGGCAACAGAAGGCTTGTGCATAAGGATCATATAGCGTGATTATTCTTATCCTTAACAAGCATCAGCATAAGTCAACTGTGCTCTTCCTAAGTAGATTTATTACTTGTTCATACATGATGAAAATATAAATATTTTCCATTCACTTAATAAAATAATTCACAAAAATTAAGAATTTAATGTTTTCCATGTGAAGTCTAATTTAATCATAATAAGAAGCTGAATAAATATTAAATTTTATGTTACATGATCTTGGTGTCTGCCAAAATCCATTAACAGATGGTAGTAATACAGATATATTACATTCCTAACAACCCACCATCCCTTTACGCCTTCTTCTGTACATCTGTGTCGCCTATGAAAACTGCAACAATATTATATATGGCAATTTCTTCCTCTTACCTCTCAATTATTGGATACCTGCTAAGTGAACTTCAGAAAATGAAGATGGTAAATGTGGGAACAGAAAAGAGAGGATACATAAAAGGCATATATCAGACATGAAATATGCTCTCTTGACAAAAGAAAAGATGTGTATGTAGGTGAGGTCAGGTTTTGTGCACAGGCAGTGAATAGGTGAGAAGAAGGCACTAAAGGAAAGAGAATTGTAGAGAAAGAGATATAGAGACAGTAAAGATGAATTCGTGGTTTTGGATTTAAGTGACTTGATTAATAGTATCAGTCCTGTTAATAGAATTGTCAAATCAAAAGACAAAATTATAATTAGGATTGGGATATATAGTTCAGGAAGAATGCAGAAAGCATCCATGCAGAGCTGTCTGAAGCAAAGTAATATACTAGTTGTTTCTGTTGCATGATCTATGCTAGAAATTCAGCTGGGGACTGTACACATCTCCATGAGAGGTGATGGGGAGTTTTTATAGCTGAGCTGTGGAAATACACAAAATTGTCAAGTGAGAGAGTCTAGAGAGGACAAAAATAGTGTGTTACATAGAAGAGGAGTTAGAAGAATGGCCAGATTAGAACGTAACTAAAATAGTATAAGGAGGGAGAAATATCAAGGAGAAAGTCAAAGGGAGTTAAGAGTAGGACACAGAATATGAAAGAGTAATGTAAAGTTGTTGGTACTGTTCTGTGGTTTCTACAATCTATTGACAAACATTACAAAATTTATATGTAAAACAAATATGTATTGAATATTTATTATGTGAAAATGCAGAGAACTATCACTAGGAATATAAACCAGAAGCAATTTATTCTTTAGAATTAATGTTTCAACAGGAGAAGGAGGGGTAACAGGTAGTAAATGATTAGATAATTACAGACATTGATCTTTGTACTTAAATTTACATAAACATAGGACGTATAATCAGTAGAGTGGTTGCTACAAACTTGTATTTTTTAGAAAATGTAAATGTTAGCAATAAATCCAATTATGTTCATTGAACAGTAGTGTGAGGAATTTTATGTTGGAGGGAGAGAGTTTATGATTGACAAATGAAGGTTTTTGCAGGGTAGTTCATAAAATACTTTACATTGTACTTAGAATTCAAATTCCTTAACTGGGCTGGGTGGTGTACGCCTGTAATCCCAGTGACTTGGGAGACTGAGGCAGGAGGATCACAAATACCAAGCTAACCTCAGCAATTTAGTGAGGTTCTAAACCACTTAGCAAGATCCTGTCTAAAAATAAAAAAATGAAAAGGGCTGAGAATATGGCTCAGCAGTAAAATATTCTGAGTTAAATCCCTGGTGTCAATAATAATAATAATAATAATAATAATAATAATAACAATAATAATAGTAATAATTCAAATCCCTTACCATGACCTTATGTAATCTTCCCCAGTCTACCAGTCTGTACTTCCATTTCACAACTACATTTAATTTGCTCTGGCTTTCTTTCCGTTTCTATTTCTAGAACATAGCAGACTTATGTTCACTTTACTGTCTTTGCATCTGCTGTTTTCTCTTCCTGGAATGCCCTTTCCTAGACCTTAATGTGGTTGACTTATTTTAATTATCAATTATTGCTTTTCATTCTTCCCTTTGAGTTACTTTCTATCAGTCCCTCTTTTAATTGCCCACTTATTTACTGCACAGTGTGTCTTACAATTGTCAATTATTTTTTTGTCTGCTTTATTTATGCATTTATTTACTTTCTTGCTTCCTCATGTTTCCCCCTAGGAGAATGGAGAGATTATGAGCCTTGTCCATCTTATCTGTTGCTGGTTAAGCAACACTTCATGAATAAACAAATGAATAAATAAATTAACATATAAGAAGTTTCTAAACTTAGAAATTAGCAGAACATTGAAGATTTTATATTATAATGTTGTATTTGTAAGTGAACTACTACATGTTTGCAATAGAAATCTTGGAAGATATAAAAAAGGAGGTAAGAAAAATCACTCATTGCACTACTGTCACAAGACTGGTATCTTTTAGAGTTTGTTGTATTTACTTCCCTTCTTTTTTGACATTTATCTTGACATAATGGCAATTATAACTGTTGGAATATTACATTTGTTATCTAGCATATGTCATAATCATTAGAAATCTCACCCTAATTATGTTGGCTGTGTTTTTCTACAGGATAGAAGTTTCTTGCTTATGGGGTTGTCTGTTGATATGCTTTCTCATTTTAATAAAATGTTAATGGCATGTTGGCAGATAATGATTTGTTTGTAACTCCTGGCATTCTAACAATAAAACTCTAGAAATAGAATTATATACTTAGTTCTAAAATGATCTTAACATGGTGCTTAGGTTTGTAATCCATGCTGCCAAATTGTGTCCCAGAAAATTAAAATATCTTACATTGAAACCAATAATAATACATCAAAATGTTCCTTTTTCCTTGGTTACCAACTTGTGATATTTTCTTGCTAACCATGTTTCCTATTTGCAATTGATATTTCAAGAAATATATTTCAGATCTTTTAAACACACATTTCTTTTAAGGTTAGTAAAGTTAGATTGATTATTTGTCAAGTGATTATCAACCATTTGTATTTCATCATATTTATTTACTTCATAGCTTATCATTGATTCAATCTTACAGAAAGATACCTACTTAGCATCTTCTAATCCTTATAGAGAAACCTGAGGCAATTCCATCTTGAGAAAGTAAGCTGGATAAATAGAAATAAATCTATTGAATCTTACACCATGCCATATAATTGTCACAACCAATGTGATAAAGAAAGATAGCAATGGAGAATTTAATGGATGGAAACCTCGCCTTCCCTTAAAGATTTAACCTTTCCTTAAAGATCCGGTCATGCTCTCCTAAGTGAATGGCATATAGTAGGGATTCTGAAGCACAGTTAGCAGAGCAAGCATGGGGGTGATGGTTGGGGCAGTAAGTGAAGGATGAGAGTGTTGTAAGTGCAAGAGTTGAAGTCATAGCATTAGGAATCTGAAGTGGACAGAGGTTATCAGTGCAGGAGAAGAGTGGACAAAGGGATTTCAGAGAGACTGTTGAGTGAGATCTTGTAAACCAATGAGTAACAGAGCTTACACTTGGCCCTATTGGCAATGGAACTTATTCTGGCTAATGAAAGGTCAAGAAGCAGAATAAATGCCTCAGGTAGCCCAAACAAGACCATAATGTTGGACTGATAGTTGCAGTTGAAAACATGGAGTGAAAAGTTAAATGACATTTTCTTTGTGGATGAATATCTATGCTATTGGAGAAAAGGAATACAGAGAAATAAGCAAATAATGTAATGGTCTTTAAATTCATTTTTTTCTTTGGAGTTATAGTTGGGGGTAAGGCATGAGTGAGGTAAAAACAAAGTAGGAAAGAATGGGCCAAAGTTGTGTTTTGGGAGTGTGAATTTGAGGCATATGGGAAATCCCATATCAAAATATGCTGTCCATAGTATACTAAATTCTGAAGCTGAAGAGATAAATTGGAGTTGGATGGAAAAATGAGTGATCAATATACAGACAGTAATGGAAGCCAAGAGGGAAATTCCATGACTTGCTCATAATCTCAGATTCAAATTTCTCCTGGGTTTTGACACTGTGTATGCAAAATGTTGGATAAAATACAGAGCATATTATACAACTTTGAAATTGTAAAAATTTGATGAAAGGAGGGCGAACGGGCAAAGAGAACTCAGAATTAGATCTCATTAATTTATGTATCAATTCGATTGAAAATCTGAATTTTGAAAGTTTTAGTGACAACAACAGACAGGAATGCAGAATTTAATGTTTCACCAAGGTAGAAACATTGTAGTTTTCCTAGTGTACTCACCTTCTATACTAAAGTTTACCTTGGTACTTAGTAGCAACCTGTCAGTTTAAACAGAAGCAGAGTTTTCCTCCTGATCACCCTCCCCCTACTCTTTTGTTGTTTTTGTTGCTTGCCAAATAGCTGGGTAAGCATTTAACAGTAATCCTGTGGGACAAAAAGCACCACCTGTAGCATCTTGCACACACCACTTCCTGTGCCCATTCAGGGGGAGGCTGGAAAGAGCTTCACACATTTTTCCCTGTATCTTTTGCTGCCTTTTTTGTTCACACTCCAAATAAAACACTGAAAGTATGCCACAGAGGAACTTAATTTTAACAGAAGCCTGAAGGCAGCAAAGATCTGGGGGAAGACTAGTCCTATAATATTATGATCACGTGTTCTATACCACTGTCCTGTCAGACATACACCTGAACATGAAGAATACTTAAGAGACACTAACGAGATTAATTAGAAGACCATTCAGATTATTCAACTGTTGTGTAAAGTTTCTATGAAGTCTGTTATTGAGATTGCCTAATAAGCTACTGGTAATTAAAAAAGGATTTTATCTCTCTACAGAACTGTTCTTTCAAAAAGCCCTGTCATGGTTAAATTAGTATTATCAGTGCAGATCATAGTCAGTGATTAACAAGCAGAAATATTTTCCATTTTCTAATATGTGTAAGAGAAAAATTTTGGAAGAGAAGCCAACTTTTGAAGATGCAAATAAAATTTTGTGAATTAGAGCCTCATCTTTATTTCTCAATCTGAAAGTCAATTAATTATATACTAGTTTTACCATTTTTATTGCTTCTTGAATCATTTGAGCTTGTTATATTAAAATTCAAAAATTATTTTAATGGAATTATATGTATTAGATACAACAAGATTTTCAAAAGTGACCAATGGCAAATTTACTGTGCAATTAGTCACATTTTTATTTTAATCACAGGCTAGTGATAACAATATCAATAATTTCCAAATTGAAATTGACAGAAATTTTTTACTATGTAGTTGTTACAATAGAAAAAATTTCATGTTTTGAGCCTGAGTGTACTGGGGCTTCATTCATAAATAAAAATTATATTTAGATACTGTTGACCTAAAATGTGTTTTCATATATTATATATAAATATTTCAATATTTTAAACTTTTCTAAGTAGTATCATTTTTTTAATACAAAGAATTTTCACCTTTCACTCATATTATGGAATAGTCATAGAAAATGGTTTTATGTGCCAGTGCATCTTCAATGACTTCAAAGACATTTCTTCCTTTTTGTTGAAAATAAATGGGATTAATAAACTGTGACAATTTTTCCTAAAGCAAGGTACAGTAAGCTCTGTATGGTCCATATCAGAAAATAAATTAAATCTATAGCAAAAAGATAAATAAAATGGAGAAAGTCACTCTTTATTTTTAAAAAAATGCTTTCCTGCATTTATTTTCCTGTTTGCCTAATAGTCCAAGAGAAAATATTGTAACATGTGGTAATGAGGTAAGAGACCTATGTCTGGATATATCATGGATACTACTTTTAAAATGTATAATGATTATGACTGGATAGCATATGTGGCATTCTATTTCTGTCCCAGAGAAAGTACACAATGGATCAGACCATATTTTACCTTGGAAAATTTTGCCAAATTGCCCTAGAGATTTTGCAATGAATTGTGAGCTAACCCATTAGACAACCTCCCCATAAAAGTGAGCTTCATAACTCTAGGTCACTGAGATGGTTCAGACAGGCCAATGATCTTACCTTTCACAAAGACTGGGATCTGTGTTAAAAGTGTAATTTTTCTTACAGTTGTTTTGTAGGAGAATTCAAAAAGCAGTTAAAACCCTTGAAACTTTCAATGTATTGCTATATTAATTCAGGGGGAAAAGTAAAACAAAGCAATAATAGAATTATGTGAAGCTCAGCTCAAACTCTTAAAGTATAATTTTGCTTTATTATATAGGTGTGTCTACTAAAGTTATATTTGACTAAAATATTTTAATTTTAAATAATTTTATATATTTTAGAGAATATATAGAGAGTCTTGATAAATTAAATGCAAGGTGCTGTTCTAATAAACTATTCATTAACACAATCTCTATCAAAATATTGAGAAAATTATCTGAATGAATTTGGTACCTCTATATCTTTGATTCAAATTATGCAATAAAGATACATCTGCAATAAATTACTCTGACTTTGCAGGCCATATTTTACAATGCCTAGTATAATAGTTAAATTAAAGGTTTATGTTATGGATTTCTATCAGAGACAACAGTACATACATATTTAAGAGCTATTATATTTCATTTGTGCTATAAAATGAAGATTATTTCAATACAAAGGCATGTAAAATCATTCAAGTATTTGAGATTTATTGAAAGCAATCCCAAACATGGACTAAGATCCAGATACCTTCCAGTTTTAAACAACACTGCTCTATTCTCTCTCATAGTCTCTGTAAGTAGTTCATTCCATTACTCACAAGACTGATACCAGATTTTAGTTCTAATATGATCAGTAAGCTTTAATTGACTTCATATCTAGAACTTTCATTATGATGAGACTTACAACTTGTTATAAGTAATTTAAAGTAATTCTTGGTATATAAAGATAAAATCTGGACATTAAATTACATCAAATCTTTATTATATTCATAATAAATATTTAAGTTTTGTTGCATATATTCTGTTATTTTTTTGGAAATTTAGGTTAAATGGCAATGATTCAAATGTTTAAGAACTATTTGGGGGCACTAGTATTTAACTTTATTTTTAAATTTAATTAACTTATATATCTTAGATACTTTAGGAAAGTATAATTTTTTTAAGGTTCAGATATCTGTAACAGATTATAAATTATGAATTATTTTGCCATTTATTTTTTAATAAAATGATTGTCTACAGATTTTCCATATACCTCAGATGAATGATGAAATGGTATACACAACTCCAGGAGAATTCTTAGAATGCAGCCAGTAGCTTAATGGAAAGGCACCACTCAACTAAGACCACTGAGTATGTGACTGTCATCTAAATTTCTTAATCATCCACTCTATAGTGATTAATAATCTTAAATTTAGCGAGGCTATTTAGTGTAAAAGACCAACCCATATATAAACAAATGTTTACTAAACATGTGGAAAGTGGATAAACTGAATTAGTATTCATCAAAACACATAATACATCCACAATAGTTACCCATATATATCCATTAGAATGGGAAAAATGAAAAAAAAAAAAAAAAAAAAAAAAAAAAAACCTGCCTGAGGGTTTCTGAGGCCCTGTCAACAAGTGAGGTCAGGGGCATCTTTACTTAAGGGTAAAATTCCACTCATGACAACTTTGCCTTCATGATTTAATCACCTCCCAAAAGCCCTACATCCAATACCAACACACTAGACATGAGGATTTAAGTTATGAATTGTGAAGGGACACAAGAATTCAGTCTACAGCTGTCCGCTATTCACTATGGGGAACTGCTGCTTAGGACATCCTGTCATGTAAGCCCTTGCATAGGCATATGCACTCAGAATGCCCAGAAGATGAATGCTAACTAGGAACAAACTAGTATCTTTCTGACTGCTGATCAAACAATTAAAATATGCATTTGATAACTATAGCATTTAAGGTATTAGAGATTAGTTTTTAAAAAATATGGGGATTAATTGGTATGGTTTCAATACAAATGTTCGTTTCTCATTAAATGTTTCAGAAATAAATATGATCTTCCTACATCATGGCTTCAAAGCTTTATTTATTTTGCTTAATAACCCAAAACTATTAAAATAAACTTCTATTATCTAATTATGGAAGCTACAAACTATTTAAATATATTGTTTCACTCTGTCAATCAATAAACCCATTATAAATAGAAAGGGAAAAGAAGAATAATTCTGGGTGTTTCCATAAGGTTATTAATTTTGTGATGTAAAAATTTGAGATAAGTTCTCTCCACTACTATAAAACTACATCTCTAGAATGATGTAAAGGGAATTTACATTGGAAGAAATATGAAAATAAATAAACATCACACTGACAAGATAAATGAAGGGTAAGGAATGATTTGACCAAAACTTATAAAAATATCATAAAGATATTCTTTGTATTTCAATTCAGTAATAGTTAAGAGGCCAGTTAGTACCAACCCTTGAAAAGATGAATAATAAATAAAATGTCACTACTTTCAAGGATCATGGAATATAATATAAATATCACAAAGTAATATTTTTAATATTTTAAAAAATAATGAGGGACATAAATTATAGGATTCACAAAGTGCTATGGGATTCCTTAGGAATATTAGGATATAATTAAAGTTAAAAACTGATTTAGTGTTCTTGGATTTGTACTATAAGAAAATATTCAGCATTTGAAAAAATATGAACTAATTCTCATAAGTTTGAAATTTATTTAAAGTGCACCCCCAAAAGATTGGTACAGCATAGGGATTCTGCATGTCACATAGCAATGCACTGGCAACAGCTCACTTCAAAGACAACAGGGCTGCCTGAAAACAGTCTTTAGTGGTGGAAGGAGCTGTAGGAGAAATATTTCAGCTTCCTGCTTCCCAGTAGGTAACTTTGATGTACATTTTATAAATTTTCTGGGAAGATTCTAGTTGGGATTAAGTCCCAGGTGCCCCAAGTGGCCCAGTAATAAACTCTACTGTTTTTCTAGCTTCCCTGCCTGTACTCCCCATTTCCTCACTCTTATTTACATAATTACCTGTAAAAAATCTCTCTCCACTTAAGACATTGCCTCAGGTTCTGCTTTCAAGGCAACCCATACTCCCATAGGTGTTATAGTATAAAAATAGGTTCAGAAACTATTGATATAAATTCAGGGGGGTGATGAATGTATGGAGATGTTAACTTATGAATCCATCAACACTGACTGTCAAATGATGGTCACTGGTGGAATCATTTTGAAGGTGTAAATGTTGTCTGGGAAAGATACTGTTTTGTAGGTCCAAAGACATGATGTATATACACGCTGTGTATATTTGCAAAACAGTAACCTAGAGTATATTTTAGCTAATACAGACTTTTTTCCTAAATATGAGAATACCTATTAATATAATATGGCTGCCTGTCAGGAAAATCAAGACAAATTTGAGGTTTGACTTTAACATTGGCATTTGCAAAGGATATATGAATGCCAATTATAAATCTCACATTTCTATAATGACTATGCAATTCACTTTAAAATTTACAAAGGAGGAGAAAGGAAAGAGGTTACAAAGAGAATGCATAGTAAGTAGAAGTTTCTAATATCTGACTTACAAATCAATGTCAGATACAATTTCTGTGATGACCATCTGTTGAACATTGGTAAGGCACTTTTTATTTTGTGTAAAAATAAAATAAGCTAACACAATTCAGTGCTGTAGCTTCAATATTGCTTTTACAATATTGAAATTAGCTCTGGGCTCAGATCCCTGAAGGGCACTTAAATATAATTTGGTTAACTATCTCCTTCAAAACTTAATATCATTCATGGATTTTAAGGCTCTCAGACAAGTGGCAAATGCATTATCCCTATAAATACCTTAGTCTATAATTGTGCCAACAAAAGAAGCCCATGCAGTCAGAACTCAGCCTTCCTTGCTAATACTTTTTGTAACCGAAAATTCTTATTTAAATGATTTGTATTTTGGTAAATCTGTGTCTCCATATTTTCAATTACAATTGTCAATTGTGATATCAAAGTCCTGCTATTTCTACTGCATGACAAACAAGATCATTTCCCACAAGAATATATTTCAAATTATGATACAAATTTCTCAAAAATCAGGACACCTTTATTGTATTTCTGTTAAAATCTGTGAAGTTTCTCTTGTAGACCCAGTATGAAATATTTATTTAATAAATATTTTATCATATCATGATAATTTATAGACTATAACTCAATGTCCCAGAGGAACAGTGCACAATTCAGTGATAAGTTGAAATTTCTGTTTTTTCTTCTTTAACACTAATTGTAGACTCTGCTGCTAAGTACATTTTTCATTAAAATAGGTAACACTTCCTTTATTATAATTTCAGTTATAATACTCATCTATTTTATTAAAATAATTTTGATTACTTTTCTGTGGGAAATGTTGAATCATGAGAATTCCCTGTAGGAAATAAAAGTAGTCTTCAAAATACAATGACCAAGGATATTTTTGCCAATAAACTCTTTTGACCATGATGCTATAGTGGAGGCCTAAGGTCATGCTAGTTAAGTGCTATCACCAACCAGAATAAAACTCTTATTAATTGGACAAAATCCCAATTCATATATTTTCTTGGGATATATTGAAGAGATTCAAAATATTTGAGAGTCCAACAGTAGTGTACTACTATTTTTCTATTTTATCCAAGAATACATAAATCTTATTCCACCAAATTTTGCAAATCAAATGCAAACATTATATATATATATATATATATATACACATACACACACATATACATATACATGTGTCTATAATTTCTTGCTTTAACAAAGCTCAGTTCATTGAATAAAGTAGATCTCTAATGAATAAATCTCTTAGAAACTCTGGATAACATTACTGCATTTTTGACATTATCAGCTTACTGTTATATACACCCAGTGACTCTCCCTAATTTGCATAGTTTCTTAACCCAGAAATTTCAATATCATCTCAAAATAATGATAAATAGTTTAGCAGATATATCACCACCTGTGTTGTGGGATAATAGGTGAATATTCTTTAAACATTCTTCTCTTCTTTAAAACAATACCAAATCAGGTCAGAAATTGCCCTTTTTCTAATATGCTCAGCTAACCAAATCATACACTCATGCAATCCCCATGAATATACATGTATACATATATTATGGGTATGTGTGTATATATACACATGTATAAATACATTTATTCCACACATGTGTATACATACACATAAACACACATAAATACATGCTTTTTTCTCATAAGTTGTATAGACAAAGGCCTGACTTCTCATAACCTGGATGAATTCCACGGGTATATGACATGAGAAATTGCATAGGGTCCCATGCTCAGACTTCACACTTGTTTTAATATATTCTGCTGCCACCATATTAAAATTCTTGATAATATGTTAATAAGGGGAACTTTACTTTTTATTTTAAATTGGGCACAAAATTCTATACTGTTCCTAGGTAAAAATGATCTTTAATTTTATTAATATTACTTATGAAAATCTAAACACACTAGAACTGTTTCATGAAACCATGTGCTTTGAACAGGATGTGCTAAATTATGCTGAAGACATGAACCAAGTTTGATTTTTGGTCATGCTGTACCATTTGAACTATGTCCAACACAGCTCAGCTGAGGACTTGGTTACACATCATCTTGCTATTTATAATTTCTATTTTTAAAATATTTGTAAACCTTTTAAAACAGAATCTGGAATAAAGAAAGTTTAAATGTTACAGTGATAGGAAGCCCTCACAAGCAGGAGGGCAAAACATCTTCAGCAGGAAGAAACACTGACACCCTTTTATCAAAACTTCTATACTAAATCATTGTTGATGAGGAAAAATGAGCTAGAGGGGACATGTCTTTTCCTCATGTGAAATCTCTGCTCATAAAACGTCACCTCAAATGCTAAATTGTAAATTATTTTTAATCATTGGGGCCAATGTACTGCAGTATCCTAGTGTTCTCACAGTTATAGGTACCACAAGGCCAACATTGCTTTCAGTATTTCCAATAGGAATCTTAAAGTCATGCAGTATGCTTTGAAGCAGTGGGATATCCATACTAAATGAGCTATCTAACATGACTTCAGATTACTTCTCTACACCACCCCACAGGCCATATGCAGCCACTTGACACTGTTTTGATTCTTTATAATTATCATGTGCTTTCTTCCCTTTGTCTCAATATTCAGGTATTCCTTTCCTTTCTCCTTGCAGTCCCATATATCTTGTATGGGCAATTCATTCTTTAGGTTTCAACTAAAATGTTACTTATTTGAGGAAGTCATAGCAGACCCAGTACAGTGGGATGAGATTTTCCTCCTCTGGGATCCCAGGTTATCCCTTGTTATCCTTACCATAGCATACACTTTCTGAGCTACCCAAATATTTCTTTAACTGCTTACATCCTTCATTAATCTGAGTTCTGAGAGAATAGAGGCCTGATTATTTTGTTCACTTTTAAAAATCCAGTACTTAACTCAATAAATATAATTTGGATTGAATTAAACAGATCAGTTAATCAATGATCCTAAAATAATGGAATAAAATGTTCATGTATAATTTGAGAATAGTATTCATTATTTGATGTAATTCTATATATTCACATTTGTTTAAAGGTTTGGCTATAACAGAAAAAAAAAAAGAAATTGTTTATGGCCAGTTTTATTTCCATTACATATAAGCAATGCAGACCATGTTTTACTGGAAGCCATTATGCCTAGGAAGCAATATCCAGCAGCGGCTTGGAAGTAAACTGATAATTCAAATGTTGATGGTTCTATTACCTCTGCTTCTAACGTGATCTACAACTATCTGTAATCGCTTGCTATTCTTCAGACACATTTTGCTTATTTTAAAAACAAGAGTGATGGAATGGGAGACATGGACATAATGGCAAATCTGGTTTAAAGAGGCAATTGAAGTTTTGAATCTGTGTTGGTGTGTGACCTTGGAAAGCTCCTTATGTACCTTCAATTTCAGTTTCTTTTTCTGTAAAATAATTATAATAATATCTATCCTGTATGGTAACAGTGAGAACTACATGAAAAAAGCCTAGTGTATAAACTGCAGTTATATTTAAGTGAGAAATAAATTAGTTTTGCTTTAAAATGTAGTAAACTACCAAAAATCATTCACTGAAAAAATATTTTTGTCTCCAAGAATATAGAATATATAATACTACATTAATATATGCAGATATTTATATCCACATACAACAATATACAAATTAAGGTTTGGATTTGGATGTACTCCAAAGTCTCATGTATTCAGAGGTGGGGTTTTGGGGAACTGATTTGATCACAAGGGCTTGACCTCATCCATGGATTAATTCATTTATGATTGAATGTACTACTGGGAAGTTATGATTTAGTTGGAGGAAGTAAGTCACTGGTGGTATACACTAGAAGGGTTTGTTTTCTCTCAAGCCCTGGCTCCTTCTTTCTCTGTGTTTCTCAGCTGCCAGAAACTGAACAAGTTTCCTCTGTCATGCCCTTCTACTGTCATAGCGAGCCTTATCTCAGGCCCAAAGCATTGAAGCTTGCTGACTATGGACTGAACCATCTCCAACTGTGAGTCAAGATAAATCTTTCCTCCTCTAAGTTGTTCTTGTCTGGTATTTTGGATACAGAGATGACTGACTAACAACATATATACCGTTAGTGTATATTGAAAGAGAAATAAGTGTACCTATATATGTTATATGTATGTACACATATACATGTGTATATGTATGGCCATTTATTTGCAGTGATATGCTTAATTAATGCTTTAGATAATAATAACAAAATCATTTATGTTCTACATAACTATACTTGCTTATTGAAATAATCTTGCAGATAATTTTTACTGCTACTAAAATATATGTATAATCATTTTGAAGGATTAGGAAAGTTATAAGAATAATGAAAGTATTTACAGCATTAATTTTTTTCATTGCCAATTTCATTTCCCATTAATTCAACACAAAATCTGAATTTCTGATTTTTTTCATTTTCTATATAAAAATTGCTAATGGGGAAAGATAGTGCAACACAGAATTCAATAGAAAGATTCACTTCAGCTATTTTTAATATTCTGTGAAAAAGATACAAATTGCTAAACATCCACAGATTTTATACTGGGGAGTTTTAAATATTTTGTTTATGCAATTAAGAAGTCTATGTGTTTACAAAAATAAACACATCATGTAATACAAAATTAGAATTAAGGACAACAGGCAAATGGTATTTATTGAACTTGTAGTATCTCCTCTAGGAGTTATCACTTTTGTTACAAACATAAATATTTGACCTTAGGAAGACATTGTTCCTTCCATGTGCCTGACAACCTATCAACTGGCCTTGTCTAATAAAATAAGGGAGGAGAGGAGTTGGCACATTGGTTCTGTGTAGTCATCATATTTTATCTATGGGCAGTTTTTTTAGGATCTGAACCAGATATAAACCAATTCAGAATTTCACAGTGTGCCTTTAGCATTATCTGGTACCTTTAACTCAGTTTACTTTGCTGTAAAGGGTGAGCTCCTAGGACAAGTCTGTCTCATAAAAATTCTAATCCATTTTAATCTTCTTTGCATCTATCTTTCCTTCCAGGTGACCTACAATTAATTATCAAGATTTAAGAATTACCTTCACATTTTTAAATTGTGAGAAAATTAAACTAAAAAGGGTTGTGCACACTCCCATTCTACTAAATATAACCACATTCTCTCCTCTCCAGATAAAAATCATGACACTAATTTCTTTCAAGACCCATCTTATCCTGGAGGTTTTCTGCAATGAAGGCATTAGGCTGATCATAGTTATTATGTTTCTTAGAAAATACAATTTATGAGATAGGAATTCAAAACTTAGGTTCCTCAAAGCCTTTCAGGTGTAGAGAAATAATTAAGCATAAGAATGCATTAATTACATAAAGAATGAACTAAAAGGACTATAAGATTTTAAGAATTTAAGTATATTCACATATATTTTCCAGTGAAATGTTTTAAAAACATAGTTGAAGAAAAAAACAACTAATAATTTTAATATTGTGTCTAAATTTATTCATACTACAGATGCTAGGATATGTATGTGTGTATTTTCCACTGTTTTTCTGTATCCTTGTCAATTCTATTAAACAGGGTTGTGCCATATTTCTCTTTTATTATTCTTCAATATTCTAGGGACATCACTTTCTGGTATTCCTTGAATATATAATGAAAAATCTATACAGTTTTATGAGTTATAAGAAGGGCAGGGACATTAAAAGTAAGAAACATTTAGAACTATCACTTGCTCTACAAGAGATAACATTTTGGATGGACATCTAAGGTGACATTTTTGTTCTCTAGTTGAGTTTAATATTTTTACTTTATATACTTTTACCAATAACTTTTAATCTTGTAGGGAATATCTTATATTGTTAATATTAAAAGTGAACATCACATTTTTTCTTTATTGAAAAATTTCTATATACTCCATCATACTTTTTTAGTGAACATTTGTATTGTGCTCCTTAGAAGAAAGAGCATGCTATACTTTCAACACTGCTGTGTTATTTTCTCTTATAAGAGAAAAGTGCATAATATCTAACTTCTGTAGTATTTACTAATACGTGATGCTTTCAACATTATAGGACATGATAGTTAAGTCACTTAAAGATGAGAATATTATCAGTTGTTATTTGCATCTTTACTTCTCCTTGAAAATTTTGTGTTTTCAAAACATGGTCCTCAAAACAGCAAGGTTCAAAGATGAGGGTTTCAGGTAAGGATTATGAGGGCTGTAACTTCGTCATTGGATTAATCCATTTAATGGCTTAATCATTTTAATGGATTACTGGGGGAAAACTGTAAATAGGTGGGGTGTGATTAGAGGAAGTAAGTAACTAGGGGAATGTCCTTGGGGATTATATCTTGTCTTTGGATATCTATGTGCTTTCCTTCTCTCTCTCTCTCTCTCTCTCTCTCTTTCTCTCTGAATCTTGCCACCATGAGCTGAGCAATTTTCCTCTGCCAAATCTTCTGTCATGATTTTTCTGCCTTGGAGTCAGTTGACCACGGACTGAGCCCTCTGAAATATGAGACCCAAATAAACTTTTCCTCATCTAAGTTATTCTTGTCAATTATTTTGGTCACACTGAAAGAAAATTGACCAACATATCAACTTAAATCATTAGAAAGTTTTAATATATGTTAGTTAATTAATTAAGATCACTTTTGAATGTGTTAAACAATTTTAATTGTCTATATCATATAGTAATTTATTATGTCATATAAATGTTAACCACATATATGACTGTGCTATGCAAACTTCCTTTTATGAAAATAAGTCCTTACATTTATCTAATATTTTCCATAACTTTATATATTGTAGTATATTTATTATCAAATGTAGTATACAGAAAAAAATTTTGTACATGTATCCATAGTATTGCACATTTTCCACTGATCAAACCACTAATACATCCTGCTATTCAAGAAGTATTAAATATAAGTCCAAATTAAAGTACTATTCTAATGAGATGCATTTTAATTTTGCCTTACACTCTATTTTCTCTATACCCAATATTGTTCGCTCTTAATATCTCTACTTATTTTTCATTCTGTGCATGCATATTTATTCTTTTTGTTAAATTTCAAGTGTTTCATTATTGTTAAAATCTACCTCAGACTCTGGACTAATCCTTTCTGTTGTCTATTAAAATTTTAAAGAATCTTTCATACATATTCAAAGCCACTCATATGACAAAAGTCGATCTCTTATTTAAAATGTAAAAAAAAGAGATTCTCTAAGACCATGAAGTTCACAGATAATACCCTCCTGACAATGCTCTTTCATTTGGTTTTTCATAGGTGATTAAAAGTAAGACAGTAACAATGTGATTTCTAAGAGAAAAAAAATTGTTCAACAGAACTGATTTTATTTTTATTATTATTATTATTATTATTAATTATTTCTGCTCAGGTCTATGAAAACTTGGAAAGTTTTAGCACACTCCAGGTTAACTTTGGTTGTATTTTCAGGTTGCTATCTTGTCTATTAGATGTTAGATTTTCATTCTAACTTTTCTCCAAGCAGTTTCTGAATGACATTTTCCCAGAATGTTAACCTGATTCCATCTTTCCTCATACTGTTGTGATCCTGCAGGTGGACCCTGGACTGCCTTTTACCACAGACATTTTAGCAGAATAAACAACAGAAAAAGGATGTTCTTATTTCAGTCGAGTTGAAATTTGGAAAGTGGAGTCCAAAAATACCTTAAAATAACTGACCAAGTCAGTTAAAAGACTGTATAAGTCTCGGCGTGTGATTAGATCATGATATTAAATGATATCTATAGGACATTTCATTATGCTATAGGAATGTCATGTCATAGAACTAGTTATGAATTAAATATGCTGTGAATTTTTTGGTGATATAAAATACAGTACTATTAATAACACTTATAGTACTGTAGTTAACACAGAGTAGCTCACTTCATATATCCAGGGCACACTATGATCTTTCCATTAGTGGCTTTAAAATTTAAACAAAGCTTTGATTACTACAGAAGGAAGTTCCCTCATATCGTATCATGTTACTCTTTTATGCTTACAAATTTATCACTGAACACTTTTCAAACACTGTGGTACATACTTCACAAGAAGTATTTAAGCATCTATAAAAATCTCATAACTTATGTGTATTTTTCAATCAAAATTGCAGACAAGAAAACTGAACTAAATTAATGTCTAAGAATACATAGCAAATAAGGGCACAGCTCAGTCTAACTCAGATGGGTTGGCTTACAGAGCCCCAGTGTTTAACTTCTTAGATGATTCAGAGACTAAGGAGAAGGATAAAACAGAGCAAATTGTCATTTCATAAACTCTTTACTTCTTTTAGGTCTGTGCTGTTGAATCTTAACAGAGGGCAATATTGTGCCCCCACCACCCTCCTTTGGGGACCATCTTGTGTACCATGATTGTATCATGCATGGTGATAAACTCTGCCTGCATCCTCACAGGGCCTCTCCCATCTGTGTTTCTTCTTTTACCTTTATTTTCTCCTATTTTAGAAGGACACATTTTATTAGACTTAGGGCTCGTCTGATTACTCAGAATTATCTTAAGATCTTTCACTTAATCACGACAGCAAAGATCTCTTACAAATAAGGTGATTGGTTAAGATTTGGATACGTTTTTTGGGGGTAAGAAATTCTACACACTACAATGGAATATTTGCATAGGTCCAATATTTCTTCATTTTTTTTCTGTTGATTCATGCTATTAGACACACTTATAAATTGGAATGATGAAAGAAATGTTAATGAGCATGTAGAATAATCTGAATAAATAAGAAAGTACTGCTAAGAAACCTTTTAAAGGATGAAAGTAGTCAAATTATTTGACCTAAGGAAGAGCAAAGACTACTAAGACAGGCAATAATGTGCCACAGGGGTGGGAAGAGAAGGGCCGTGTATTGAATGTTCATTCCCAGCTTGTTTCAGTGTCATGATATGTAAACATTACATCGTTTATTTTCACAAAGAAGTGATAATCAGAAATATTTTTTTCTAACAATAATACATAAATGCATCATAGTAATTTTTACTTCTTTGTCAAGAGCCATATAAATTATACTGTTATACTGTGTATTGTTTACATGTATGAATATGTAATAACAACTTCCATCAATATGTAATACTATAGTGCACCAACAGAGACCCTGTGCCTAATAGAAGAAAAAGTAAGCTGAAATCTTTACCGTGTCAGCCTAGGATCAGACTTTCTGAACTAGACCCCTAAAATACAAGAAGATAAATCAAGAATCAATAAATGGAATGGATTCAAACTAAAAAGCTTCTTCTCTGCAAAAGAAACAATCAGAAGAGAGTGCCTCCATATTGGGAGGAAATCCTTACCACATGTACCTCAGATAAAGTATTAATCTCCGGGATACATAAAGAACTCAAAAAACTTAATACCAAAAAAACACAAATAACCCAATCAATAAATGGGAAATGAACAGACACTTCATGGAAGAAGATATACAATCAATCAATCAACAATTATATAAAAAATGTTCAACATCTCTAGTAATTAGAGAAATGCAAATCAAAACTACTCTAAGATTTCATCTCACTCCAATCAGAATGGCAATTATCAAGAATATAAGCAACAGGGGCTGGGGAGATAGCTCACTCGGTAGAGTGCTTGCCTTGCAAGCACAAGGCCCTGGGTTCGATCCCTAGCACCCAAAAAAAAAAAAAAAAAAAAAAAAGAATATAAGCAACAATAAATGTTGGACAGAATGTATGAAAAAAAGGTACACTCAAACATTGCTGGTGGGCCTGCAAATTGGTGCAACCATTATGGAAAACAGTATGGAGGTTCCTCAGAAAACTTGGAATGGAATCACCATTTGATCTAGCTATCCCACTCCTTGGTTTATACTCAAAGGAATTAAAATCAATATACTACAGTGACACAGCCACATCAGTGTTTATAGCAGTTCAACTCACTAGAGTTAAACTATGGAACCAACCTAGTTGTCCTTCAACAGATGAATGGATAAAGAAAATGTGATATATATATATATATATATATATACATATATATATACATAAATGTGTATATATATGTATATATATATATATAAATGTGATATATATATGTATATATATGATGGAATATTACTCAGTTTTAAAGAAGAATGACATAATGACATTTTCTGGTAAATGAATGGATTTGGAGAATATCATGCTAAGTAAAACAAGCCAAACCCAAATATCCAAAGGCCAAATGTTTTCTCTGATATGCAGATGCTAATTCACAATAAGCAGCGGGGGAGGTGAGAGTGAGAAGGAAAAAGAGAGTTACTTTAGATTAGGTCGAGGAGAGTGAAGGGAGGGGAGGTATGGGGATAGGAATGATAGTAGAGTAAAACAGACATTATTACCTCATGTACAAATATGACTGCATGACCAATGTGATCCTACAATATATACAATTAGAAAAATGAGAATTATACTCCATTTATGTATGATTTATCCAAACACATAAATGCATTCTACTGTCATGTATAACTAATTAGAACAAATAAATTTTAAAAAATGAGAAAAAAACAAATGTACTTTAGATTCTAGAATGACACAGTTTATGCTAGAAATACTTTTATATTCCTGGATCTTTAAGTTCACATTATTTTATTAAGTGTATTATTTAGTTAACATTCTATATATTTGTAAATTATATTTGTAAGTATGTGAGATTTTATTTTATCTTATTCCTGGGGTTAAATTTTATTTGAATTTTTTTTTGGTGGTTTAAAACATATTATGGAGAAATAATCTTTTCTCAACATATTTTACATTTTATCCCTCATTTAAATTAGATTTGAAGCCAAAAGATGAATTTCATTTTTGCCTTTATTTATTTAGGTCCCTAAGATCTTGTCAAAGCTTAACAATAAATATCTCATAATAAATAATAAATAGTGCCATCATAAAATATAGTCAGTGATTACTTCTATGATTTTATCATATTTAATTAAATAAAAATGATAATTCTTTATACAAAATAGAGAATAAAAAAGGCCAGCAAATAAATATATTTAACATTTATTATTTTCAAAGACCTCATGATCAAAATAGGCCCTCATTTTAAATAATCTTTGTTTCTTTTTTTAAATTTTATTGGTGCACAATAGTTATATATATTAGTGGAATTTATTCATACATGCATATAATTTGATCAATTTCATTCCTCAGCATCTCCCCATGTGTTCCTCTACACCCTCCCTCTAATTCCCTTCCTCTACATTACTTCTCTACCTCCTCCTTTTTTTTTTTTTTTTTTTGGCACCAGGGATTGAACACAAGTGCACTTGATCATTGAGTCACATCCTCCCAACCCATTTTTATATTTCATTCAGAGACAGGTATTGCTGAGTTGCTTAGGGCCACACTAAGTTGCTGAGACTGGCTTTGAACTCATGATCTTCCTGCCTCGTCTCTGCTAGGGTTACAAGTGTGCCCCACCTCTACCTTCTATTTTTATAAAATCACTTTTTTTTAAATTTTTACTCTCTTTTTTCCCCCATGAGAGAAAACATACTATACTTGGCTTTCTGAGTCTGTCTTATTTTGTTTAACACAATGCTCTCCAGTTCCATCATTATCATTTTCTTTTAAAATACATAATTTTGATCTTCTCTATGGTTGAGAAAAACTCCATTATGTATATATTCCATGTTTTCTTTATTCCTTTGTTGGTGAATGCCCAGGCTGGTACCAAAATGTGTCTTTTGTGAATTCCACTGCTATAAACATGGGGATGATTGTACCTCTATAGCTTGCTGACTTTAATCATTTTGGATAAATACCAAGGAGTGGTATAGCTAAGGCACATGAATCCAGGGTTGCTTTATCACTGGGATTTCAAATACATGTCACATTCCAGGTTTCATTCCTACTCTTTAAGGAACCTCCATACTGATTTACATAGTGGTTTTACTGCTTTACATTCCCATCAACTATGTGCAAAATTTCCTTTTTCCTGTATTGTTGCCGGGATTTATTGTATTATTTGTATACTTGATGGCTGCTATTCTAACCGGAGTGAGATGAAATCTCAGGAAAGTTTTGATTTGCATTTCCTTGGTGGATAAGGATGTTGAACTTCTTTTCATATATTTGTTGACCACTTGTTCTTCTTTTGAGATGTATTTATTTAATTATTTTACCCATTTACTGTTTGGGGTGTGTGTGTGTGTGTGTGTGTGTGTGTGTGTGTGTGAGAGAGAGAGAGAGAGAGAGAGAGAGAGAGAGAGAGAGAGAGAGAGAGAGAGAGAGAGATAAAGGCCCTAACAGGAACAGATAATGTGACTTTGTGATAGAACTAGATACTTTTATAATATTTTGATCTACATTCATAAGTGTCTGTTCTTCAATGCTACATTACAGAAAAGATGTATATATCAAATAGTATCCAAATATTTTGAACTGGAATGAAAAGAATTGTGACTTTCGAAAAACACTGTATATATAGTCAAAGTCCCTAAATTTGTAGGACTTCAAATACCTCTTGGTAGAATTTATTTTTAGTGTATGTATTTAAGACTGATTCATATATTTGTTTTCCCCTCTTGTAGACAGCGAACATTGTTGTGTTTTTTTTTTAAATCCACTAGAAATATGTGTTACCCACTACAAACTCCTTTTGACATATATGTTAAATTTCTTGACTTTTCTGTGCACTGTAAGTGACACCCAGAGTTTCTATTCTCTTCTTAGGTTCACAGCTGGTCCATGCAAAATAAGCCATTTTATAGTCCATCTGTTCTAAGTAAGAGATTTGTAACAGTGCACAGCTCAGATCAGTACTGCTTTATCACTAGAGTTGCAATTTCTAAATAGATTTCAAAAATAATGATGTTCAGTTTCTACTTTTAGATACCAGTGAGATAACACCTGTCTAGACAGATGGTCTCTGGACTGTGAAACTAAAGACAGCTGAGAAGCAGAAAAAATCAAGTGGTGACTAGTGTGAAACCATTAGAATCTCTTGTGGAAACCTTTTAGTCCCTGAAAAACACTTCCTATTAAAGACTTACAGGAAACTTAAGCATGCTATGAATATGAGGTATGTACTAAAGTAATTGAAAGCTAATAATATATATATAGGATTAAAGAAAAGTGACCCATTTTTATATCTAAACAATTCATGGCTTAAACTATTAATATTTTACATTGAACCATTCAGGTCTATAGCATTCTTCCCTCAGTGATAAAACAGCAGTTACTATCCTGTACATTCACAACAATGGCAGGCTATGAAAACCTCACAGGGAAGTGCTAACTTTTCCTCTTCTTCCAATCTCCTGTGGTGCCAGTGACCCCCTCACAAAGCCTTCAACTGTTTCAGCCTCTAGTGTAGTGGTCCAAGCAGGAAATTACTCCTGGTTACTTCAAGGAAATAGACTTCCAATCTGTACAATTCTGATTCCACTGTCGTAAATGGCCTGCTGTGTCAAATATGATACTCTCCAAGGTTAATACCTGCTTCTTCAGGAATAAAACCACATGCATGATGGAAATTCATGTGTTCCCATCCACTTTATGGGCTCAAATGTCAAATAAATCAGGATATATATATATATATATATATATATATATATTATATATATAAAATATATATATAATAAATTATATATATATATTATATATATATAATATATATAATATATATAATAAATTTTTATATATATATAAATATATATATATGTGTGTGGGATGAATAAGTCTTTCTTTCTTGATATTATTGAAGCTGTGAATGATAATTGTACTAGATTGGACTTGGGAGATGCTAGTTAATTATTTACTTGAAGAAGGAAATCTGTATTTACTTCTCAAACAACTACAGTGTAAGTGAGATGCATAGAATTCCTTATTTTTTAACAGAATCCAGATACTTCAAGATTATTGTATCTTTTAACATTTTTTGTTCTAATTATACATGACAGTAGAATACATTTATACATTTTGATAAATCATATGTAAATGGAGTATAATTTCTCATTTTTCTGATTGTACATAGTGTAGGATCATCTTAAAACTGAGATTTTCTCACTTGAAAGTACATAAAGGGAAATTAGCATATTTCATATATTTAAAATATTATGTTTTATATAGTAGTATAACACAGTAATGAGAAGCCCTGGGGATATGAGGGGATGTAGCTCAGTGATAGAATGCTTTCCTAGCATGTCAGAGGCCCTGGGTTTGATCCCTAGTACTGCAAAAATAGATAGGAAAATTTTAAAAAGAAATGAAAATAACTCCCTAGAAATTTATTGCTGTTTGGCTTAAAATTCTGGTTTTTAAAATCTTCTCTCCTTCTTTTGCTGACTGTTCTTCTTAATATGCAAACTTATCTTACTGACTTAGCTCATGCAGGTTTCAACCTAAGAGAAGGATAGCACCCAATGAAATTCTGATTGATTTTTCTTATGTTATAAAGTACTTATTATGCCTAATAGTAAGGTAATTCTCATTAGTAAAATTAAGCAAACACTGTTCCTGAAGCTAACAATATATTTTTCTTTTTTTCAAACATTATTTCTTATACCAGTTGTATCAATAATGACATGAGTTTTTAGAAATAGATATAAATAAAGTTTTGGTTAGAAATTTGAATAGTGATTTACTCATAAAATAATATAGAGAGATTTTTTAGCAATTAAATATGAAGAAACATTTTCTTTATATAGATACACAAACATTACAAAACTGTTTTCTACAGTATGCTAGTATGAATTTAATTTCAGAACTATTCAAATATCCTAAAACATGTCTCTATGACCTTGATCACAATTAAATTGCTGCAATAATGTATAGGTAAATAAAATATACTCTAGAATAACTATAACCTAGAATAACTGTTATATATTAAATTAGTGATAATGTATTATCAGTTTGTGTTCTTTTTTTTTTTTTCCTCTGGTTGGATATATATCATCTCCAACTCCACCTCAGATTTTTCCCATATTATATCATGGTTTATGACTTTGACACGTTTTATCCCTTCATATACTCATAGACTGAAAAGTTGTTGGAGCATAGTGCAAGGGGTACTGGAATAAATTATAGAAGGTGAAATTTGGATGAAAGTAATTGTCAGAGGTTTCATTTTCTCTGAATAAATTCTTTGGAGTATTAGAAAATTAAATTCAATATAGATTGTTTGAAGGATATATGCATACACAAATTTTAGCATGTATATTCTACTTACAAAATATATAGTGATTCTAATGAAACAAAGTATACTTCATATGCATATACAACAAGCATAATTATGGATTTACAAGTCCTACAATATACATAAGACCATGCTCCTATTTAAAGTTCTAAACTGAGAACTGCAATGCCTTTGAAATAGTGTAGAAATGGTTATCTGCAAAGCAACTATCTGATAATCAAAAACATTAGTCTACCATACAAAAAAATTCAATCAAAATCCACCCCATTCAATATTTTAACAGTGTGAACAACCAGACAATTTATATCTGCTCATTTGACTGAGATTTTTTAATATCTTGATGAAAAAATTGAACTATTTCTGTGTGAAAGAAAGAAATCTGATATGGAAAAGTCCCAGTAAAGAAAACATAAAAGTGTAACTCGGTCTTATTTCTAGACCCAAACCTTAGCAAGTCATTAAAATATTAATACATTTCTCTGCTTGTTCTTCCTGTCCTGAGAAACTATACCAGTGATCAAGTAAACTGAAATCTATGAAATTACCTGAAATCTATGCAGTAATAGACAATTAGTGGCATCACTACATATTGCATGTTTCTAGTTAAAAGGAATCATTTTCCATCTCAGATGCTTATTTTAGGTTACCAATCCATTAAATTCATGAATCTCATGCATTTTATTTTCCCTGAAACAGAAACATTACTTATTGTCACTAGTCATATTACTGTTTTCTTCTCCAATACATTTTATCATAACCAAAGGTAATTGCAGAGAAATGAATACATTTTATTCTATATTAGGCATTTTTACTAATTCTAATAGCTTTTTATATCAACCAATTATTTTTCAAACCAATGAACTTTAATATGTATTAAGATATTTTTATCACATTATTTTCACAGTTGGATACATTTATTTAACCAGTAGATATTTTTCAAAGGAACAAAAGTATTTCCATTGAAGTTATTGTAAGATGTTAATTCAACCAAAGCATCCTTGTTTAAGCATTCATGTAAACTGAAGTCAATTTAAATATTGATGCTATTAGAATAAAATTGAACAAATATCACATTTAAAACCAAGGTACTTAAACAGAATTGATAAAAAATTTAGATTCATTTATGTGTTTAAAGGACTAAGAATACTAATACTTTTTAAAAGTGATTCCATGTCCTTTAATAAAAGTTATCTTACTCCTATAACTTTTCTGGAGAAAAAGTTCATGACTCCTACCTGCTCATAAAATAAAAGAACAAAATACTAGGTCTGTCAGCCAAATCTTTCTACAATCTACAGTTCCAATTTAATTTGTTTATCCACCTCCATTTCACTCTTAAACAACCCACAACATTTTGCTACCAGTTTCAATAGACACATACATCTCTTAGTTTTCTGCAACCTACTTAACTTGCCTGATGCTAAGGTACTTTTATGTCTCATATCTCACTTGTATTTTCATAGCAATTTTCTGATCTTACTTTCTTGATATTTTATTGTTTACTCAAGGTCTGCAACAAATGTTAGTCTTACATACATGTCTGAGATTAACAATTCCATACGAAAATGTAATTATAATGACCTGTACTTTCATTACATTAATACCAGTTGGATACATCTCTTTTCTTTCCAATTTGCATTCATAAAGATATGGTACCAAATCTCTTTTCCATAGAGTCAAGAACAAAAGATTTAAGCATTATCACTTGAGGAGCAGGGGACTCTAAGTAACCACTATTCTTTAGATTATTCTATATTAGGCATTTTAGATCATATGTTTTAAATAGGTGAGGCTTTGATTTTCTCTACTTACCAATGTTTCAATAATTTTTAAGAACAACGTCTTAAACTAGTATAGTGTCCACTTATGTTGATAACATTCATGACCATAGAGATTGTCTAGGACAGAAGGTAGAAAATGTACTTAAACAATATACTTTGGTATGGAGAATTGAAGCAGGGTTGATTAACCACTTAGTCACATTCTCAGCACT
Source organism: Sciurus carolinensis (assembly GCF_902686445.1). Taxonomy (NCBI): domain Eukaryota; kingdom Metazoa; phylum Chordata; class Mammalia; order Rodentia; family Sciuridae; genus Sciurus; species Sciurus carolinensis. The sequence goes on along the minus strand of NC_062223.1, from coordinate 99,904,642 downwards.
TTTTATTTTTTATTTTGAGACAGCTTCTCACTAACTCACTTAGGGTCTTGCTAAACTGCTAAGGCTAGTTTTGAACTTGTGATCCTCTTACCTCAGCCTCCAGAGTCACTGGAGTTACAGGCATGTGCCACCATGCTTGACTCGTAAACAATATGCTTTCACTTTCCCACACTAAAGTTGCGATATTGCCTGATTGCAAACAACCTTAAAACAGTAACAGTGGAAGGCTCTGGTATTCATGGGAGAGCATTCAGTAAAAATTTGTCATTTTCATTTGTTCTTGGCATTCTTCTTTGCTATCTGTACACATGCAGTTACTCCCTTTACTGTTAACAATAATGTCACTATTGTTCTTCTTATGCAAATTCTTCTTTTTTCTTGCCACAGCTATCTTCTGTCCTGTCTGCCACTTGCTTGAGCTGTCTCATCTTTTAAAAATATTACAAAACATTCTATTCTTTTCAACAGCAGTGCTTTCGTCATTACGATCTTATTCACAATCAACAATTTAGACGTAACGGACATATATAGAATATACCATCCAACAAAGAATGAATACACTTTCTTCTCAGCAGCACATGGATCCTTCTCTAAAATAGACCATATTTTATGCCACAAAGCTACTGTTAGCAAATACAAGAAGACAGAGATACTACCTTATATGCTATCAGATCATAATGGATTGAAATTAGAATTAAATGACAGAATAAAAAACAGAAACTTCTCCAATACCTGGAGATTAAATAATACACTATTATATGATGAATGGATAACAGAAGACATCAGGACGGAAATAAAAAAATTCTTAGAAGTAAACGAGAACAAAGACATATCATATCAAAATCTCTGGGACACTATGAAAGCAGTACTTAGAGGAAGATTTATTTCATGGGGCGCATTCAAAAAAGAAGTAGAAATCAACAAATAAACGACTTCACACTACAGCTCAAAGCCCCAGAAAAAGAAGAGCAGACCAACACCAAAAGTAGTAGAAGACAGGAAATAGTTAAAATCAGAGCCTAAATAAACAAAATTGAAACAAAAGAAACAATCGGAAAAATTAACAAAATAAATAGTTGGTTCTTTGAAAAAATAAACAAAATTGATAAACCCTTAGCCACACTAAAAAGAGATAGAGGGAGAAAACTCAAATTACTAAAATTCGGAATGAACAAGGAAATATCACAAAAGACATGAGTGAAATACAAAACATAATTAGAAGCTATTATGAAAATCTATATTCCAAAAAAACAGAAAACCTTGAAGACATCAACAAGTTTCTAGAGACATATGAATTACCTAAACTGAACGAGGACAACATACACAACTTAAATAAATCAATTGCAATCAATGAAATGGAAGAGGTCATCAAAAGCCCACCAAAAAGAAAAGTCGGGGACCAGATGGGTTCTCAGCTGAGTTCTACAAAACCTTTAAAGAGCTCATTCCAATACTCCTCAACTATTCCATGAAATAGAAGAGGAGGGAACCCTCCCAAACTCATTCTATGAAGTCAATTTTACCCTGATACCTAAACCAGACAGAGACACATCGAGTAAAGAAAATTTCAGACCAATATCCTTAATGAACATCAATGCAAAAATTCTCAACAAAATTTTAGCAAATCACATCCAAAAATATATTAAAAAGATAGTGCACCACGATCAAGTGGGTTTTATCCCAGGGATGCAAGGTTGGTTCAACATCCGGAAATCAACAAATGTCATTCACCATATCAACAGACTTAAAGCTAAGAATCACATGATTATTTTGATAGATGCAGAAAAAGCATTCGATAAAATATAGCATCCATTCATGCTCAAAACACTAGAAAAAATAGGGATAATGGGAACATTTCTTAACATTGTAAAGGCCATCTATGCTAAGCCCATGGTCAATATCATTCTAAATAGTGAAGAACTGAAAGCATTCCCCCTAAAAACTGGAACAAGGCAGGGATGCCCTCTTTCACCACTTCTATTCAATATCGTCCTTGAAACTCTAGCCAGAGCAATTAGACAGACCAAAGAAATTAAAGGGATATGAATAGGAAAAGAAGAACTCAAACTATCCCTTTTCGCTGATGACATGATTATTATTTAGAGGAACCTGGAAACTCCACTAGAAAACTTTTAGAACTCATAAGTGAATTCAGTAAAGTAGCAGGTTACAAGATCAATGCTCATAAATCCAATGCATTTTTTTACATAAGTGATGAATCTTCAGAGAGAGAAGTTAGGAAAATTACCCCATTCACAATAGCCTTGAAAAAAGTAAAATACTTGGTAATCAATCTCACAAAAGAGGTGAATGACCTCTACAATGAGAACTACAGAACACTAAAGAAAGAAATTAAAGAAAACCTTAGAAGATGGAAAGATCTCCCTTGTTCTTGGATAGGCAGAATTAATATTGTAAAAATGGCCATACTACCAAAAGTGCTATACAGATTCAATGCAATTCCAATTAAAATTCCAATGATGTACCTTACAGAAATAGAGCAAGCAATTATGAAATTCACCTGGAAGAATAAGCAACCCAGAATAGCTAAAGCAATCCTTAGCAGAAAGAGTGAATCAGAGGGCATCCCAATACCAGATCTTCAACTCTACTACAAAGCAATAGTAACAAAAACAGCATGGTATTGGTACCAAAATAGAAAGGTAGATCAATGGTACAGAATAGAGGACATGGACACAAACCCAAATAAATACAATTTTCTCAAACTACACAAAGGGGCCAAAAATATGCAATGGAGAAAAGATAGCCTCTTCAACAAATGGTGCTGGGAAAACTGGAAAACCATATGCAACAGAATGAAACTAAACCCCTATCTCTCACACTGCACAAAACTCAACTCAAAATGGATCAAGGACCTCAGAATCAGACCAGAGATCCTGCATAGAAGAAAAGTAGGTCCAAATCTTCAACTTGTTGGCTTAGGATCAGACTTCCTTAACATGACTCCCATAGCACAAGAAATAAAAGCAAGACTCAATAACTGGGATAGATTCTAACTAAAAAGCTTTCTCTCCACAAAGGAAACTATCAGTAATGTGAAGAAAGAGCCTACAAAGTGGGAGAATATCTTTGCCATTCATACTTCAGATAGAGTACTAATTTCCAGAATCTATAAAGAACTCAAAAAACTCTACACCAAGAAGACAAACAATCCAATCAACAAATGGGCTAAGGAAATGAACAGACACTTCACAGAAGATGTACAAGCAATCAACAGATATATGAAAAAATGTTCAACATCTCTAGTAATAAGAGAAATGCAAATCAAAACCACCCTAAGATTCCTTCTCACCCCAATTCGAATATTGATTATCAAGAACACAAGCAACAATAGGTGTTGGCGAGGATGTGGGGAAAAAGGTACACTCATACATTGCTGGTGGGGTTGCAAATTAGTGCAACCACTCTGGAAAGCAGTATGGAGATTCCTCAGAAAGCTTGGTTGGAACCACCATTTGACCCAGCTATCCCACTCCTTAGCCTATACCCAAAGGACTTCAAATCAGCATACTACAAAGATACAGCCACGTCAATGTTCATTGCTGTTCAATTCACCATAGCCAGATTGTGGAACCAACCTAGATGTCCTTCAATTGATGAATGGATAAAGAAACTGTGGCATATATATACAATGGAATATTACCCAGCCATAAAGAATGATAAAATTGTGGCATTTGCAGGCAAATGGATGAAATTGGAGAATATCATGATAATTGAGATAAGCCAATCTCAAAAAACCAAAGACAAATGATCTCGCTGATAAGCGAATGATGACATATAATGGGGGGTGTGAGGGTTTAGCGTTAGGGTTATGGTTAGATTTAGGGTTAGGGTTAAGGAGGGTGGCAAGAATTGAGGAAGGAAGAACTGTATAGAGGGAAAAGAGGGGTGGGAGGAGTGGGGGGGAAGGAAAAAATAACAGAATGAATCAAACAACATTACCCTATGTAAATTTATGATTACACAAATGGTATGCCTTTACTCCATGTACAAACAGAGAAACAACATGTATCCCATTTGTTTACAATTAAAAAAAAGATTAAATTACACTTGTGCACATTTTAACCAGTATAAAAAAAAAAGATCTTATTTCCACATAGGAATATCCACTAAAAATTGGTCAGCATTGCAGAAACTACTTCTCTTATACCAAGTTTTGTTATATTTATTTATTTATTTATTTACACACACACACACACACACACACACACACACATTTTTCTATTTATCTTCTTTTGTTTGTAACTATCTTTCAAAACTTTGAGCTTTGGATGACAGGATTTCAAAATTGCTTATAATTAGCTTCCAAAATCCCTCAGACTGGATCAATGTTTGAGATACACAATAATTTAAATTATACATGAATACTAGTACTAAAATTGACATATTAATGAGATTAATCAATAATGCATTTTATTGGCAAAGTGTTTTGATTATTATTGTACCCTTATAATGATCAGAGATGTTAATGCACAAAAATCACCCCTGTAGGATATTCAAGAGATACTGACCAAAAACAGGCAGAATATTAATGGTGCTGGTGGTAGGGTACTTGAAGCTGTAATTTTAAAAGATAAATAGGTGTATTCAGAGAGTCTAACTGGCACAAACCATTAATGTCAGAAATCATTCCATTTCATTTTATTAATTATCTTATATTTTATATATCTGTATGTTATTTCTAAGTGTCTTAGTATGTATTTAGCTCTTATAAGAAGTGATGGAGCATGGCTCTCTAGCATGAAAACCATGAAGCACATGAAGTAGACAGGGCAGTGATTTGAAAGTCAGAGATTTAGACAAGTTATTAAATTCCCTCAGACTTGGGTTTCTAATAAAGAAAATCGTACTTGCCCTGACCTGCATGGCCCTAACTCGCCTCACTCAGTGCTATAAAATCAAAAAGAATGATGTACTATGCTGGACAAAATGTAAGGTTGTATATAATCAGGGTGATTATTACATACTGTCCCTAATTCTGTCACTGTCAATTTCATCAAGGCCCTCATTTAACATCGCCTTTCCATTCTTGTATTTGTCAACTTCCTGAACTCAGTGGTTTATTTTTCTGACCTCTTATACTATAAATTTAACTGGGATTTAGTTTTCCCCAAACAGGTCATGTTTAATGTTAAAAGAAGACAACACTTGGTTATTTATTCAGAGTGCCCACAAATTAACAACCAAAAATTAACACAAAAGGAAAACAAGCAAAAAGGAATAGCAATACATGTTCACTCTTTTCCTCCCTCTCCAGCACACCTCAGAGACCACCTCACTTGGGCTGTCCTTTTCTTCCTAGCCTCAAGTCTTCCAACTGATGATGCCTTACAAGAGGGATTGCATGGGAATGTCCTTTCTAAGTTTAAAACTCACTTCTTTATTTTACTATGGTCTGTTAAAACAAAGTTCAAAACTATGCCATAGTTAGTAGAATCAATTTCAATTTGATTTTGGCTCCTATGTATATCTAACTATAAGTTTAAATTTGAGGAAAATTGTTTACATTAATCTACAAACCAGAAATTAATGACTAAAATTTCCAGAGTTCATTCATTTTTATGCCCTCATTCAACTAACTACTACTTACTTTATGGTTTAGAACAGAAATTCAATATTAATCATTTACCTAAAATTCAACAAATAAGTTGTACAAAAAAAGAAATTTGTAAGACTCATTTTTCAACATAAAATTGCATTTACTTTTTTTTTAAAGTTAACTGCAAAAACTTGCTTAACACTAGAAATTACTGAAAGATATGAAGGACAAAATATAAGCAAACATGATAACACCACACAGAGATAATTACTACTATTACATTTCAAATATATATGTCTCCAATATGTATTTATATTCATAAGAAATATACTACAATGCTATTTTATAATATGCTCATACTATTCAATAATATACCTACTTTTGAATATTTAAATTAGATAAATGTAATATTTAATGACTTCGTAGAAATCACATTTAAATTGCATCATGTCTTCTTTAATACATTTCAACTGATTGATATTAAGACTTATTCCAGTTTTTCAAATATTGTAAATTTTGATTCAATGAGATTACTTACATATATACATTATTTCAAATTGACCATACTTATAATTTTCTTTAAGACATATTGATCAAAATAAATTTGAAACTTTAATGCAAAAATATTTTGGTAACTATTCATAAATATGAGAAGCTAAATAAGTTTTGTTCCTTTCTAAAAATTGCACTAATTGCCATTGTCATATTTAAACTCAAGATATTTGGGATATCATATTCTGCACACTACATCTTCCCATTTATTTCAAGTTCCATTATATTTTCAAACTACTTAGTAGATAATTGTGGATTCTAATCTGAAATGGACAATCTATTAACCTAAGACTAATTCTAAAATTATTCATGTAGATATTACTTTGATTTTTATTTGATTTTTTGATAACAGGGATTGAACCCAGGGGGACTTAACCACTGAGAAAAATCTCCAAACCTTTTTTTTCATTTTTTTATTTTGAGACAGAGTCTCGCTAGGATGCTTAGTGCCTTGCTAAGTTGCTGAGGCTGCCTCAAACTTGTGATCCTTCTGCTTCAGGCTCCCCAGCTGCTGGGATTAAAGGCATACACCATCACTCCCAGTTTGATAATGCTTTTAGACATTGCACATGAAATGTTACAGATATTTTGCAAGGTATATGGCTTGTCAATAAGTAATTCATAGAAAAACATTGTTTTCCTTTTTATGTATCTACTCCAGTTTGTGATAATGAAAATAGGAAGAGGAATTATTATAACACATCATTAATTATATTCCAGTTTCTAAGTGTTGTGTTATTCAACTTTAATAAGAAGAATTATATTTTGATGCATTACCTTACTCTAAGGGAAGAAAAAAAGAGTTTTAGGCGTGTAAACTCTTTGAACCAGATCATCAAGCTAGTTGTCTGTCATTTGCCTTTTCCTTATTTCTTCTCTGTCATTTCTCTGCTCTTTCCATATCACACAGGGTTGATCACTAAAAACTATCTTGCTAAATTCTATTGCCAAATAGACTTTTAGCCAGTGGGATGTTTGGAAGGATATTTCCACACAACAAAAGGATGAATTTACTCTGAGTAGGGTCTCCACCAGGTAATGCACCTCTTCCCTGATTTCTGCTCTTACCCAACAGCATCTCCTTAAACAGCAGCCAGCATACCTCAGCTGGGTGTGGTTTCCAGCTCCCAATAAGTGACTCCTATTTTTTGAACTTTGTGACATCCCTCATCCTTTTCACCCTCTAACCTTGGAGTGGTCGAAACTTCAAAGTTTGTAAACTTCTGGATTTGTCTCGGTCCCTTCTACCTTTCAATTCTTCTAACGATTGTTTCCTTTATCCCAAGATAAAACTGGTACCACAGAACTGTTTGACATGGGTTCTGTTTTCCTTACTAGAGTCAATAGTGGAGTCAATAATCAAATCCAGGTCTATCTGAAGCCAAGATGTATTTCTTTATGTAGGAGTTTCTATGTAGTGGTAATCCTGAAGCAAATGGACAAGTGACTAGTTGCAACAGGACCATGGATGGGAGGTAGCATTTGTTTAGTCTAAAACTCCTTCAGCACATGAAGGTAGATACATGCAGAATACACAAAAGTCACATCCTTATCACTTCTTTTGTTCTGAGTTTCTCATTTTCATTTCCTGTAAAGGCAGAATCATTTAGGAACATAAGTCAGCAGAAAATATAAAAAATCACCTTCCTGATAGCAGCAAGGAGTTTATCTTCTAGTGCCTTTTTTCAGAATGTGGTGTTTTTCTGTTGCTTATAACTAAGACTCTTTAATATATATTTCTCAACATGGATACATAAGGGTAAAGCATTCATGAATTTTTTTAAATTTATTTTTTATTTGTTTATCTTCATTTTATCTTCCTCAAAAAACAATCTGATATGGAAATAATTTTGGAACTTCACTGAGCTGACATTGATTAATAATTAATATATTGTGTATGTCATTTGCAACTATGAACAGGTTTAGTCCGAGAAAATTGGGAAATTTAATAAATAATTTGCATTCTTACTTTATCCTTCTACACTTCTTCTCACCTTGCAGTCTTATGAACCATAACAGGCACAGGTTCACTCACTGGGGCTGCTGGTCTAGCTTTACTGGTATAATAAGTTGTTCTATATAAACAGAAAACTGCAATTTGCATTTTAAGAAGTGATTCTTGATGTAAATGAACATCCCAGTTGCCTCTTTTTACATATTATTCAAAATTAGTGATGTGTGAATGAGAAAGATATTTACAGCTATAAGTTTTCCCAAACTTTTAAATTTATTTAATAAAAATAATATCATTTTAAATATTATCAAGTATCTATTGTGTCTCAAGGAATTAGACTTGAATAAGATACACAGAATTCTCAAAAAAGCAGTCTATTTCCTGAAATATATAACAAATTCATCTTTGTAAATGTCAGTGAATAAACAAATAGGAACACTTCATTGAAAAGGAATTTAATCAGCATTATCATCAAGCATCCAAGAAGTTTGACATGTAACCCACACATACTATAAAAAATGCCAAGACTGGCCAGATCTCTTCATGAATTTTCAGGTTGATTTCTACTCATGTGCGAAAAACTCATACTGTAAATTTAAATACTTATTTAACATAAAAAGAAGAGTTATATGCCAAATGTTCATAGTATGCATATTTACACTTGTCATTCAAAGCTTTACCCTTTATCTGAATTATAATTAAAAATACACTTGATACTTTAAAATTGCCAAATTGCTAATGATAATATCATAGCAAAAGTTACTAGTTGATAGCTCCTTTCACTTCCTTAATGCTAAATGATTTTTCTTTAGCCACAGTATTTAAATTTAGCTGGGATTACAAAAGGATAAACAAAAGGAATACATTATGCAGTTACTAGTTTCTCTTTTTTTACTTTGAATAACAAGTATATTTTTTTAAAGGCATATAGACAATAAGCAAAGTAAACATTTAAACGGATCTTAACTTCTGTACTAGAATTGTTCCATTAAGGTCCAGTCTCTAAACATTTTTAGTTCAGTAATCGTCATCTTCATCAGAGATAAAGATTCTGGGATTTAGCTAAAATCCCAGAATGTACATTCTTGCTGTCTGAGACTGAATTTTGGCTATCATTTATTAGCTGTGAAACCCTAGGAAAGTTATGAAAATGCTCTGTGCCCCCATTTATGCATCTAAATAAGGGTAATGATAGTGCTTATCTCATAGGATTAAAGTATTAAATGAGAATAAATGTGTCAATCCATGTAAAGTTTTCACACTTACATATGATGACCTACATTAAAGTGTTTGATACATCTTAGTTAAATATAATAGATATTAGTAAGGTTTTTGCAGTGACTAATAAAACTGGTAGGTTATTTACTAAGGTATATAGAAGATACAATTAGTTTTATACTGCTATATTGAAAACCATGGATTTAAAACAAAAGATCCCTATTTAAATATAACTTCAGCTTTCTCTCATGAAATTACTAATATGGCATGTGATGTTAAAAAACATTCAATGGCTTAAATTGGTATTTATAAACAGACATTCTATCTCTTCTAAGGCTAACATACTATATTCAAGTTTTGAAATCAGTTAACTGCTAAAAATTGTTGCTTCCCTTTAAACTTTTCATGTTGATTTGCTGACTTGTTTTCCCTGATGCCCATCCAAAACGTAAGCCAATAAACAGAAAAGATAACAACAGTTAAATTCAACAGAAGAAAAGTAATGGACTCTGATGAAGATGACAATTACTAAACTAAAAATGTTTAGAGACTGGACCTTAATGGAACAACTCTAGTACAGAAGTTAAGATCCACTTAAATGTTTACTTTGTTTATTGTCTATATGCCTTTAAAAAATAACCTGTCATTCAAAATAAAAAGAAGAAACTAGTAACTGCATAATGCATTCCTTTTGCTTATGAATACTAAGCTCTAAAATTGAAATCAATAAGAAAGTTGTTAACCATTGTTTTCTTTATTTAAGTGAACAATTTAAAAGATCACAATAAACATCTCACATGGAAAGATGGGACTCAATTCAGGCTTTGCTCTGGTTGCCTCCTCACCCTTTTCTGCCCTAACCCATGGTGCTGTCTTATTTTTCCAGATAAGCCTCAGTATGTGGCTCCAGGGGCCTACCCTCTTCCTTCCAGGTGGCTCCAATGTGCAGTTGTTATATAAGATATACTGTAGTCACTCTTTCACAGACAGCTGTTCTCTTTTCCTGCTACTGTTGCCATTGCTTTTCTCCCACTTTATGCATTTTCTCAACTGTTGCTGGATGTTTATTATGAGTTGCATTCTTCCAACAAAATCTGCATTCCTTCTCAAGAGCTATATGTTCTTTCAGACACCTGACAGGTAAACAAAGTCTCAGGCTTCCCACTTTCTTTTAAGGACCACAACCTTCATGACAAGGCTAAAGGAACAATTTGTTAACAGGCCATATGCATATACAGACCATATACCTAGATTTTAAGTCAGGGTGCATAACAAATTTTGCCTTGTTAAATAGGCTAGTGTACTCATGATGACTCTCACAAAGATACTTACAATGCACTTTAGTAAGAGAATGAATCAATTCAGTTTATTATGATGGATTCCAGACTATTACAAACGAAATTGAGTAACTTGAGTTGCAATGCAATTTTGAGTCAGAATCTCTGATTTAATGCCAGTGATATGCAAAATACATATATTTTACATATATTTTCCTAATTATAAAACTTTTTTAGCAACTAATCTTTCCTACCAAACATGTGGAAATGAAGATTAAAATTTTCCATAATTATAATCCTATTTGATTTATTACTGCAAAATTATATAAACCAGATAAATAGTATCTCAGAAAGAAAACATTGAGATCTATTATAAGAAGAAGAATTTGGTTACTATTTGAGAGATAATTAAAAAATGTTGTCAAGTAGTGAAAAATAAAACTGAAAACAGAAGCTCTTATGAAGTTCTAAAGCTCTTTAATAAAGTGCTTCATAAAATTACAACATTTTTTCCTTAATATATTAAACTGAAATGATATTTTTGACAAAATATTAGTTATTCAATAGAAAATCAGAATTGTCTAGGAGAGTGAAAGAAGAAAGGTAAATTCATTTAGGAGGGAAAGGGAAATTTAGGTGTAGAAGGCAATAGTATTTTTTAAAATATGCTAAAACATAGAGGTAAATTTAATAGGAAACACTCAACCATGTGGAAAAGATAATATTATGTAAAGGTAAAGTCATTTTTTAAAAGTTCACAGTAGACTGGAAAACACAAATATTATCATCTATATTTGTGCATTCAATCAATGCATTTTCAGAGTCCCTGCCATGTTCAAGGCAATGATCTATGCTCTGGGAAACATTAAAAATAATCATCCAGAGACATTCCCTTAAATTGCTGAGAGCCAAACAGAATTTCTAATATGCAGGCATAAATAACCATTGTGTGGAGTGGAGAGAAAGAAGAGTCAAAAAGACACATTGTCCAATTGCTATGCTGTTTGAAGGGTCAAAGATGATAACACATACATGGGAGACTGTTCTTGATTTGGAGAAACTCTTCTACTGATAGCACAGGAGAGCAGAATATTGCAAGACAGAAATTAACACACACACATATATATATATGGGAAACTACCATTTTATTTAGGCTCAGGTGTAGCAAATATGGATATAATTTGGTGGTGGAGCAGGAAAAGGCAAGACTTGAGCAAGGCTGGAGCCACAGTTGGAGAAGTTTGTTGTGAAAGAAGAATCAATCTTATTCACTACTTATTCAAAATTATTCACTACTAGTGTCATTAACATTTCAAACCTGATGTTGGACTGATGATATGGCTATAATATGCTATTTTGTTAGTACACAAAATAAGCTTAATGTTAGGTGCAATGTGCCTGATACTAGGGATAGTGTCTTCCAACTTGTCATGAGAAATCATAAATTTGAGCATGAGACTATAGTTGAATTTAGAGCTAAAGGAAAGACACAGGTATGGACGATACCACTGGAAGAACAAAAATGAAGTGAAATAAGAAAGAAGCTGAGAAAGAACACTGGGGATTATCCAAGTTTAACTGATGTGGGAAGAAGGGATAATCACAGAAGTAACACAAGAAATGAAGTCAGGAGAAAGGAAACTTGGGAATAAGGAGCTGTTAAAACTGTAAAAAGTAACTGAGAGACAGCAGTCCATGTCAATTCTCTGACTTTATCTAGTGGATTTTTTGTTTATTTTTATTGGTCATTCACTATAAAATTTATAAATTTTTATTATTAGAAAAGATGTAAGAGATGATATAGGAAAATAATCACCCATAATCTTAAAATTCAGAATTAACAACAGTTAAGATTTTGGCATGTTTCTCTCCATGATATTAACATGTATTTATATCAACTAACACCAAATACACAATGTCATAGTCTAGCTGTTAACTTATTTTAGCATTTATTTATCATTCTATTTAAAACTCTCACAAACATAATTTTTAGTAGAGGTACAATATCAACTCCACATTTATATAACTTAAATGATAATTACTACATTCTCTCATAGGCACAAATTAATATGTACTTTTTCATTTATTTAGGCATTTTCTTAGAATTATGCCTTTGATTTTTTTTTTTTTTTACTTTTTAGGGTGCACTTCCTCATTTTTCACTAGTTTGTTTTAGTCATACATAACGATCACATTTATTTTGACATAATCATAAAAGCGTGGAATATAATTTGTTCTAATTTGGTCCCAAGTACTTCCCTTTCTCCTCCCCCTTTGCCTCTCCTGTCCCCTTCTCTCTACTATATTGATATTTGTGCTACTTACTTATACCCTTCTTTTTTTTTAATTTAGTGTCTTGTGGATGATGGTGAGATTAATGTGGAATATATTCGTATGTATACATAGGAAAGTTAAGTCAGAGAGCAGCAATCTTAAACCCACAGGCCAAATAATTAGAAAGCGCATGTGACAAGTTTTCTTCCTTTGCTATATATTTGGTTCCAGATTTCATCATTTCTTACATTTAAACCAAGAGTCTTCTGTTGGTCAATGGTTGTCTTTGGAGGCACATTTTAAATACTGTGTCTTGGGGGATACTAGAGGTAACAAAGATCAGACACCATTGGGATTGGCTATGTACTACTTGAGGTGATCTAGTATGTAGAAGCAAACATATGAATTCTCCATTACAATGAAACCTAGAGATTTATTGAACATTCAAATATTCAAATGAATATTTAGAATTGCACTGAATTTATTTCTCTTTATGTTATAGTTAGTTCATTATATTGTTATTTTTAAACTGTATGGATAAATACATTATACTATCTATGACTTTCATTTTAGTGTAAGAAAACAGTTACTATAAATGTTGGTTATAAAAGGGACCTTTGGCTCTGATGTGTGACAATTATTCATTTCAAACTGTTAAGTTAAAAAACTTCATTCATCTTAATAATTGCCAGTGAAAGCCTCAGTGTGCTAATTTTCACATTAAGTCCAATATATTAAAACAGTTTTGTGGGTTGGGGAATTAGGTCAGTTGTAAAGCATGTTCCTAGCATGAGCAAGGCCCTGGGATTACTTTACCACTGTTAAAAAAAAAAAAATTCTGTTAATTGTCTTTGTTCTTCAGGAAAAAGGTAACTAAAATGTTTAAGAAAACCAAATTATTAAAATGTGATAATTTAGAAGCAAGTGGCAATAGACTAAGAACATCAGTGTAGTGCCTATAGTGGTTTATTTCAATTCATTGACATTAAAATGATCAATAAAAAGATATGACATCATCATCCTTAGATCATCATTAAGATATGATGATTGAAACTTTTGAGAAATGCGTCTGTGATTGCAGAGATTACACAGAAAACACTCCTTACTTACAGATTAATTGAAACAAAGTAAACAAACCAGACTGTTTCCTGGGAAAATACAGAAAGCATCATTAAAGCTTGTGTTTTTGGGTGAATGAAATTGAGAAATATTTTCTACACATCTGCTGAAGGTTTATGTTTATTGAAGTAAGGATATTTCTTTGTTAAATTAATGAGGTTGCAGCTTCACAGTTAATTCTAAAGAGTTCCACTCAAGGAAAAGCACTAAACATATTGAAGACACTGCAAGAAGGGAATTTATTTCCTAAAAAAATTAGCCTTTCAATTTTATTGAGAAATGAAGAACAAGTTAGATAATTGAAAAAACAAATTGTAATGGAAAGTTTTGTTTGCAAATATTTAAAAACTATTACTTGAATTTATGTTTACATTTCAGGAAACTGCAAATGCATTTGGAATATAAAAATTTTCATTTCACCATATACTCTATATCTTTATGACAAAAAGTATGTGCTCCTCTGAAAAAGAAAACTGATTTTCTAATAGGTGAGAAAGTTTGATAGCAAATTATTAAGAGGTGTCTCTAAAGAAAATCTGCCATGTTAGAAATTATGCACATTATCTAGAGTGTTCAATGCTTTCTTATTTCCTATTGCATCATGTCTATATTCTTCCCTAAATTATTTTCACCACATTTACAAAAAGACATCTTCTATTTTACAAGCACGCATCAGAAACTACTGGTTGCCTATTCAATAGCCACTCTTATGTTTTTATTTTTTTGTTTTTTGTTTTTTCCCTAACAGGTTTTTGTCAGGTTAAAATAAAAATGTAGAGCATTCAAGATAAAGGGAATAGAGTAATGACTGCCTTTCAGTGTGGCATAAGGAAAAATAATGAACATTAGTCACTTATGCTTATCATATTCCCATATATGAGAGTTGTGACTTACTTCTGGCTAATAAGGGGGTTCTCCTTAGGTAAATCTGCAAAATATTCCTTACACTGAAAAAAAAAATGTAATGAGGGAATCTTCCCTTTTGCTTCTGCTGATAGGATCTGATATACTGAACCATGAAGGAACTCTTGCCACCTTGAAGAGTTAATTTGAGTACTAGAACCGTATATTAAATGTAGAAGATACAAAAGGCCTCAGAACTCCATGCTATAACCAAACTACCACTTTCAAATCCTCTCTTCTTGGCATGTTTGATTATTTGCTGCCAGGAACATCATAACAACTAAAATATGTAACAGCATATTTACATTCTTGCCATTATCAATCACTTTGTTCCTTTACCTTGAATATGCTACATTTTCTCTTAACCTACTTAAAAGAAATAGCAGGAACACTGCCTTCTCAACAAATTTAATGAATGCAATTGCTTTCAATTTCTTCTTCTTTATATGAATTTTCAGAGCACTTGTAGTCACTAATCCATATTAATATAAAATAAAATAATGTTCTTTTCCCTCCCATCTTCCTATGTCCTGATCTCCCTCACCTACTCTCTTGATCTTTCTTTTATTTATTTATTGTTTTAAAATTGATGCATCATAGATAAACATTAAAGTGAAATTCATTGTGATATATTCATCCAAGCACATGGCATAATTTGGTCAATTTCATTGTGTAGCTCATCTCCTTTCCCATTCCTTCTCCCTCTCCCTGCAATTCTACCTTATTTTTTTTATTTTATTTTTTCCTCTATTCTACTTTTCTTTGTTCTATTTTTCTGCCATCTCCTTTTTAAAAAATTCCTTATTTCTCTCTTTCTTCCTCATGAGAGAAAATACTCAACATTTGACTTTGTCTTTTATTTTAATTAGCATGATGTTCTACAGTGCCATCCATTTATCAGCAAAAGATGTAATTTCATTTTTGTTTATGGCTGAGTAAAACTCCATTGTATATATATTCCACATTTTCTTTATCCATTTGTCTGTTGATGAGCACTTGGACTAGTTGAATAACTTGGCTATTGTGAAATGTGCTGTTATATATATCAGTATACATGTATACTACAGTATGCTAATTTTAATTATTTTATATAAATATCAAGGAGAGGGAGATCTAGGTTATATGATAATCCCATTTCTAGTTTTTGTTTTGTTAAGGAATCTCCATACTGCTTTATCCATACTGTGGTTATACTAATTTGAAATCCTTCGAACAATGTGTGAGTGAATCTTACATCCTTGCCAGTATTTAGTATTATTGGTATACAAATTTAGTATTATTTGTATTCCTTGTGATTGACATTCTACCTGGAATAAGATGAAATCTCAGTTCAGTTTTTATTTGCATTTCCCTGACTAATAAGGATGTTGATTTTTTTTTCATATATTTGTTCACTATTTATATTTTTTCTGAAAAATCTCTCCTTAGTTCATTTATTCAATTATCAAGAGGGTTATTTTGTTTTTGTTTTTGGTGTTTAGTTTTTTGAGTTCTCCATGTATTCTGGATATTAATCCATTGTCTCAAGAGTTAGCTGGAAAAGATTCCCTCCCATTCTGTAGACTTTCTCTTCATGTTCTCAATAGTTTCCTTTGCTGTGCAGAATTTTTTAAATTTGAATCTATTCTAATTAATTCTTGATTATATTTCTTGAACTTTAGAAGTCTTATTAACAAAGTTAGTACCCATGCTGATATGCTGGAGTCTTGATCCTATGTTTTCTTCTACCAGTTACAGTGTTTTAGTAATTTATATTCAGAAACACATTAAGAAGTCTGTATCCTATAATCAAGTTTATTTCAAACCAGGAATTCAAGGTCAGTTCAACATATGCAAATCAATACATTTCCTATATCACATACATAGAATCATGCGCAAAAATCATGTGATAATCTCAATAGATGCAGAAAAACCTTTAAAAAATCTGGCATTCATTCATGTTAAAAACTTTGAAGATACCATGGATAAAAGGAATTCGCCTCAATATTATAAATTCCTCTATATGATAAACCCAAAGCCAAAATCTAACTGAATGGAAAAAAAAAAAAAACTGAAAACATTTCCTCCAAAACAAGGAACAAGACAAGGATGCCTCTTTCACCAATTCTCTTCAATATAGTTCATAAAACTCTACCCAGATCAATTAGACAAGAGAAGGAAATTAAAGGTATACAAATAAAAAAAGACTGAAGACAATTTATCTCTGCTAATGACATGATTATACAGGTATAAGTTCCAAAAATCTCCACCAGAAGACTTCTAGAATTGATAAAATTTTGAAGCAGGAAACAAGATCAACATAAAAAGCTTTCATATACTACAATAATGAATCAGATGAGAATGAAATCAGAAAAACAATTTCATTCAACATAGCCTAAAAATAGAATAAATGTAACTAAGGAGGTGAAAGACCTCTACAATGAAAATTATTTAACACTGAAGAAAGAAATTAAAGAAGACCTTAGATGATGGAAAAATCTCCCATCTGGTCTAGGAATATGATCAGAAAACTTTTTATTCTTTATTTTGAGATGCAGTCTCACTAGTTGCCCAGTCTAGCCTAATACTTGTAAATTTCCTGTCTCAACCTCCCAAGTAGCTGGAATATATAGGCGTGTGCCACTGTGCCTGGTTTATTGTCTATTTTTTTTAAGTATTACATTATTCTCTTTCATTTGTTGATCATCTGTGATGTCTCAGATCCAGGACTACACAAGTGAGATATAAAGCATAATAGTATTCTGTTTCTATCAACATATAGTTCAAGCCTAGAAGAAAAAGCAAATATAATTAAAGAATATCTCTTGATTTCTGCAAAGGGCTGGAATGAAAGTATGTATCAGAGGCAGGGGTGAGAGAAAACACACAACAATCTGATCTATCTATAGTCAGAAACTGAGCCATGTCTTAAAGGATGAGTTGGAGTTCACCAGGTTGAAGAGGATGATTAAGGGCTTTATAGTCGGAAAGGATAGGATGTTCAGAGGCAAAGAAGTGTGCAACAGTATAACACCTCCAAGGACATAAAGTTAATATGTTATGGCTCAAGGAAAGGCTGCAACAAGGAAAGAGCTCACAAATTAAGTTGGGAAGTTAGGCAATGAATACTCCATAAAATGTTTTCATTTCGTATTTACTTTTTAATTAAATTGTGAGGTCACATAGCATCTCAGTGCACATAGTCTAGAATTTGCAAGTTCACACTGATTTAAAGTGTTCTGCAATTCTGTCCCCATAGATTCACTTGAGCTTTTTTGAAAGTGCATATTAATTCTTGGGATAGTCAGTATGACTATTACATAGTACTTTACTTTTCACTCAACTGTACAAAAAAAAAGTGCAGTTTATACTGTGAGCACTCCATGTTTTTAGGGATTTTATGTGTTGTTTATCTGTGTAGACTTGGTAATGCAAGTTTGTAGTCTTACTGCAATATTCCCTCTTTCTTATTGATTTAATTTTGTTATCAGAATGAAATTAGAAATCTATCTTTAATTAGAAATCTATCTTTCATATCTGCCTCCTTAACATTCTATTTTCCTCTGCCTGAATACATATCACATAGATTCCCCAAACAAAACTTTTCCAAAAGAATGGAGGAATGAAGTCTCTACATATAAAGATACACAGATTATTGTAAATCAACAATAAAAAACTCTTCAACATTTCTTTCTTGACACAGAACACTCAGTGGCAAATGGAATTTAAATTCTCAAGTTCAGTTACTTTTCCACAATCTCCTTTCCCATTCAAGAACCAAAAGCATATGTGGATTGAAGTTGTCATTAAGTATGCTAAGTGTAAAATAGGAAGGACAAAGAAAATGAAAACAATGTTAATGACTATTTTAATGTGTAGATAATCATTTTTGGAAGTAATAACTATTTTTAAATCTCTGTAAATTTATAATTGAATTATAAGTTCACAGTGTTAATAGCAAAGGAAAGAAGAAAACTCAACACATACTTTCCATTTAAGTTTTACTGAAAAGGAAAAAAAATTTTGTGGATAATCCTTGTAATCTTTAGTTCCACAGCTCAACTGTGATTATGTACCATCAAAAATATGGATAAAAATTTAGTCTTCCAAAATTCCACCTCCAAAAGAAATTTGAGACATTTTAAATGTGTATTGTTAGGAACCAGTGAAACAAATAATATACAAATTGCATCCAGAATCCATGAAATTGTGTTGCATGTGTGGAAACTATCACCATATATAATCATTTGTCTGCAATAGTGCTATAAAATGTACTCAGTTCAGGACTTTAGCAAAAAGAGAGCTCACACACACACACACACACACACACACACACACACACACACTTAAAAAAATCTCCATCAAATTCACTATTATATAAATGCAAGTAATATTGCTACACACACACACACACACACGTATATGGGACAACATATCACATAATTTTTCTTTTAAATTTTGATCATTTGTTAAACTTTCTATTCTATTGCAGTGTTAAAGTAGCAACATATCCCAAATGCTTTCTCCAAATAGCTGAATTTGAGGCTTTTGTATGCCACAGAAGACCACACAAACTCAATAGCACCACTTAGTTTCATGAAATACAATAAGCTAGTCAGTTTATCCTGTCTTCTGAGTACCAAATTGCACAAGGGGCTACAAGAACTACAGTGCTATTCACTTTTAATTGGTAATGTGTAAAAAAAGAATGACTGGTTCAATTGGAAGCAGGAAAAGAAAAAAAAAAACAGTCATTTGAGAATAATGGGAGATTACTGACAATTTAAAGAAGAAAAGGGTATAATGGACTACAACTTTCATTCCTTGGAAAATATAGTACTATTTTCCCAGATATCTTTCCATCAAACTCCTCCCTCCTTTAGTTACCCATGTACCCTCTGGAAAACTTCATACAAGAAAGCTCAAAGAAAATTAGAAATATCAGAGAAAATTTCATGATGCCTCTTTCATGGAAATATCAGAACATCCTTTTAAAAATCATATATCATACTACACTAGGCATAAAGTTCCATTTTTCATATTTATGAATATATCTGCATGGTGAGAATTACTAAAGTAACATTTAATCTTTTTTAAACATCAATTTTTTATCTATGATGTTAAATTTCTGGAAATTTGGATAAGTGAAATCATTATTTGAAACTTTTGTATTGCAATTATCATCACATTTAGTATTCTCCGAGAGAGAGAGAGAGAGAGAGAGAGAGAGAGAGAGAGAGAGAGAGAGAGACAAAGAGACAGAGAGTGTGTGGGTGTGTATTTTTAGTTTGTATCTATATATTTGGGAATGTTTAGTAAATAATTTTTTTACCAATAGGAAATTTGTCCTCAAAGTAATGTATTTCTCAGTTGGAATAAATGTGCTGATCAAAATCATGAATGTGGCATCAAGTATATTGTAATATTTCATGAAATCACATGTTACATGACTTTAATACTATTACACATCAGAAGTAATAGTAATTTGTTGAAACTAAGTTCTTCTTAAGGATTGTATACATTTCACTTTTTTCAGGAAGATATAAAAGCCTTTTAAGAGCAAATACTTCATGCATGCAGCATCACTCTTAATTTGGTGAGAAAATAATAACATAACAATACTGCCATAATGCACTTTTATTTCTAAACCAGAGTTTTACTTTCTGATCATATGGTATTTTATGACAATTCCCTTAATAGTTGTCAGTATACATTAAATGGAAAGAAGGTAATAAATCTGTTAAATAAATAATATCTATAGTAAATATAAAACAAGAAAGACTCCTTTGGTAATGGAAGACGGGATATTATTGTAATTTTTCTTTAATACTTTACAGCTTAGAGCTAACCTCAGATTGAAATGTTGTTTCCAATCTTACATTCCTTTCAATGTGTTTTTTCAACATTTATTTCCAAGTTCAGATTATGACCAATCAAACATAAATCTAGTTTTACTTAAAACAGAGAGAAAATAAAAGAAGTAACATTTGCAAATTTGTATTTTAATCAGTTGTTCAATACTTATTTTGAGATAATTTCTCTTCTTAGTACTTGTATATATACTTTTTAAGTTCTCTACTTATTGATATTAAAAATAGTCACTTATAGGTCTATAGGTCAGAGAAGTATACAAACTATATTTATATATGAATATTTCATATGCTAATTTAAAATAATTTGTCATTATTTTGATAGTAGAAACAAAATGTGATTGTCAATAATATTATTAAAACAAATCTTTGCAGTTTATTGATGTGTTTATTGATGCTAGGGTTGTTGTTATAAACAATGAATAATTCATGAAAGTTCAGAATCCATAACTGATTCTAAATGTCTTTCAGTTCTACACATAAGTATCTTTCATGAATATATGTAGAGAAAGTCTTATTCTTTGTGTTTTTAAAGTATACATAGCAAAAATAATTAAAATTTATTTGCTGTACTTTCAATGTGATTTATGCTTTACATTGGCCCATTGTTTTAGTCCACAGAAGCAACCTGATTTCTGGTTCACATTCTAATATAAGAACATTGTGCTTTGAGGCATATGCCTGAGGATCCATCTCAAGGCCATGCACACATTAGGTGAGCACACTACCAATGAGATGAGAATGAATAAGTTGATCAAAATCATAAATGTGGCATCAAGTATATCATAGTAACATTTCACAATATGACATGTTACATATCTTTAAAACTATTATACATCAGAAGTAACAGTTGGTATTTTGTTGAGGACCCCCAGTCCTCCTGTACCTTGTTTTTCTCCTTTGAATCCATGGAACCTTTCTTGGCACAGAGCATAAACTAAAGAAATATTTGTTGGAGTGAATTGCAATAGCAACCACCACACTTTAAAAATTACTATAAAAATAAACTAGCCTCTGAAGTTTGGACAGGGTCATATGTAAAAACTATAGAGATTTAATCATAGTGACTTCAAAATTTAATGTAAAAGATTCAATAATAATTTGTAAAGCAAATATATGAAATCTGTGGCTTACATTGTCTATAAAATTCTCTAATGATAAATTAAGGTTAAATATATTCTTAACTAATTTTTGTTTATACTGAAATATTCATAAATTTTAAAAAAGCTCCTTTAAAATCTTCCTTGATGCATATATTGTGTGCAAAATTCCATTGATTCATTTTTTCTATTTATCTTTTATTATTTTTTTATTTAAACCTTTGTCTTAGTTTTATGGTTTCTTGTGACATTTTCAGTTCATGCATAATTTAACAATTTTATAGATTTTAATCCTAATCATTCTCAGCAATTGACTTTTCTGAATGAAACATTAGCACAATTTATCTTATGGGGGGGAAAATCATGTTGGTTTGGAGACAAGTTTAGATTCAAATATCTACTTGCAGGCAACTAGTAAAGTGATCTTCAGTGTACATCATATACCCTTTGAGCATCAGTTTCCATATTTTCAAATGCAGTAGTTATAGTTTTAGCAATGCATGGACGGGGTCCTGAGAAATTAGTCTAACACCCAGTACCTGATACATTGTGTACTGTAGCCTAGCTTTTACAATGGTGATCTAAGCCACATCAATATCTGTGATCCTGCAAAATGTCAGGACCTATCCATACTTACTAAGTCAGGATTGGCATTTTAAAAAGATTTCCAGACAACTTGTATGATCCTTCCAGTTTTAGAATCAGTTTCTTATTTATTATTAGCAGTAATATTAGTACTTCCTTATTTTTACTTATTTGCTCAGGCTACCTGAGCAACTCTTTTTTTTTTTCCAGACTGAATTTTGATTTATTGTACACCAATGGGGTACATCATTTCGTTTCTGTGTTAGTACATGATGTAGATTCATACCATTTGTGTAATCATATGTACATAGGGTAATGATGTCTGTCTCATTCCACCAGTTTTCATATCCCCCTCCCTTTCATTTCCCTCTATGTAATCTGAAGTTCCTCCATTCTTCTTCTTTTTGACACTGACTAATAAGAATATAAGACAGAGAAATGCACATAATATCTGAGCAGGGTTCACTGAAGTGGTCCTGAAAAAAGTATTATTATTTTAAAACATTGTTATATCAACATATCTAAAATGTACTTAGGCTTTAAGAAGGGTTTCCCTGTAATGGTTTACAAGTGAGAACAAAAATATGGTATTTTTTTTTACTTAATTAGAAGCATACATATAAAGATCTCACTTATTGAAAAAGTGTATTTTCCTACCCCATGGTTCATCTTTCTATTAGTTTTTTTTAAATCTACACAAATATGGAATTGCTGGAAGTAGCTTGCTGAATGCTGGAAGTGATTTTTATCTGGAGGTAGAAATTGGGCTGTTTTTCTTCTATCTATTCTCTGTTTTTTCTGTATTACTTGCAGTTTCAGTAATGAAAATTAACCACTTAAGATTATTTTTAAGAAAGCATTCCTGAACCAGTTTAAAAAGATATTTTTAAAAGAAACTGATAAACTAAACCACAACTCCCTTACATGCAATGCTCTTTGAAGGAAGGAAGGAGAAATCTGAGCAAAAAGAGAAGGACGATGAGAAGATTCATCACTCAGTAAAGTAGAATAGTCAGTGACAGGAGATAGATTCTGGAGTTAGCACCAGTCTGAAGTTATTACATGGAAGTCACTGCCCAGAGCACAGCCAGGGCAGCTCTTGACAGAGCCATTATCATGCCAGTGGGGACTAAGTGGTCCTCTGGAAGCGAGTCTACCAGCTGTGCTGGAGAGAGGCAGCCTGAAGAGAGAACCCAGTGTGGCTGTCTGGCAAGGCAGACCTCATTAGCAGAAGAGGGAGCTCTGTCCCTACACCTAAGGAAGTTAAGTGGCTAATTAAATCTTTCCCTGCTGAAGCCAGGAAGCAAGCCTGAGGGTTCCACTTTAATCCCATTGCACTGCTGTAGCAGAGAAATGGTGTGAGCAGGGATCTGCTGAAAGGCAAGGATGTTGGTGAGGTTTACATGCTTAGCAGGGCAATTCCTGGAAGACAAGTAAAGGTAAAGAATATGAAACTGGTACGTATAAGAAAAGGACTATTTTCAATTGATCCGAATTATTTTCAAATAATAGTTATTCAAGTTGTATATTATAAAGCCAATATTTACTGAGTACATGATATGTGCCAGGTATTGATGGGGAATCTGCCCTCTAGAAGGCAGGACTTCAAAGGAAGTCAGGAATTCCTTCAAAGGAAGGTAGAGACTTGTAAAATAATAATCATAGTACACTACAATCACTAGAACAGAAATGATTAAGATACAAGCACACAAATGATGTCAAGGATTCCAGCAATCTAATCACCCCAACGGCAGCTTTGAGAAGAGAATAAAACATGGTATATATAACCCTAACTTACAAACTCACTTTTCGATCATCCTTCAGCCACCCGTTTTTTCCAGAATCCTACTTACGGTTCACATGACTGTCATCTTCCTGATGACCTAAAGATAGCTTTTTAAAAAATTTTTTCCAAGTGATAAACACTTTCTCTGTAACTTTCAGAGTAATGTATTTCAAGGAATTACATGAAAGGAGAGATGAATTTTTAATCCAAGAGTCAGTTTTTTTTGAAAAAGTAAAACACCTAATTTTCTAAACTATGAAGTCTGAAATACTGTTTTCTATCAAATGATGATTTTCAACTAAGTTCAGCATTAACC
The DNA here is from genome assembly GCF_902686445.1 of Sciurus carolinensis. Taxonomy (NCBI): domain Eukaryota; kingdom Metazoa; phylum Chordata; class Mammalia; order Rodentia; family Sciuridae; genus Sciurus; species Sciurus carolinensis. Next base: position 99,880,149 of record NC_062223.1, on the reverse strand, counting down.
CTCAACCATGACAGCTTCCTACTTCTGCTTCCAAATTAGTGTAAGAATGAATCATTGCCAATTATCATGAATGATGCCAGCTAAGGAGGGGAAATATTTGGTGGAATGAACAATGGCTAACAGAGCATAAGAATCCAGAAATGAGCCAAAGGAGATTTCTTCTTTCATTCAATAAAGGTCCCAAATTCTTAGGGAGATCAGAATTTTAAAAATTTGTACTCAAACTTATGGAACTGTAAAGGTCCCAGACCTTTTTTCCACTTTTTTTTTTTTATCTATCCAAACAAAATACACCCAATCAACAATATTATGTGCCACTTTGTTGTGTATAGACTTCATATGGATTCCTCAGCATCATCTTCACATATCTCTGATTAACCACATTTCAAAGCGATCTTTCTGAAAATCCAAAAATATCTGTGTAACTTCTTTTAGTTAAATTCTTCTTTGGTTCTCATGAACATGAAATCCTTTTTTTCTAAGGGTTTGAGAAATGACCTGTCTAGTTCTCCTGCTCCCTTTACCCTGCCCACCCTTGCTAAAGGCATGCTATTCTGTACTGTCTCTACTAGACTGTGTCCCCTAAAGTGTGACTTAGATGTATCCTCCCATATCCCTCTAGGAACTGAATTCTTAGCTCTACCCATACCCACACATTCCATCATCTGAAATTCCTTTCTTTACTCTTCTCGGATGAAAGAATTAAACACTCCTATCCTAAATCCCGCTGCATTTGAAGCCCAACTTTCCAGAATTTTTATCACAATATATTGTAATTGTTAATTATCTCTATTTCCTCCTTCTATGAGATTTGTATTTTAATTTTTAGGAGAAAGTAGGCATAAAATAGGCATGTACAAATAATGAATAAATAAATGAGTCAGACTTCATATTAAGACATCATAAATTATCTAAAATATGCTTCTTCTACAGAGGTTGAAATTGAAATCTTAAAATTAATATGGTTTACCAAAAATGATCTAATGAAGTTTTCCTGGAATTATTTATTTTTATTTGTCATCTTCCTCCTGTGAATACTGTAAAATATTTTCTCCCTATGCTGTGCTTTCTCCCTTTATGTGGCACTTCCCTACATGTCTCTTCAGGCCACATGTATATTCTTGTATTTCAATGACAAAGATGACATTTAGGCTGATCTTTCTATTCTCAGACTTCTAAAGAAGATTTCAGCTTTTGTTTAGTTTACATTGATTGTCTGTTTCCCTTGCACATGTCTCCACTGGCAGAGCTGCCAATATTTGTTTTAGGAGAACAATAGCTTTTTAAAATGAAGGAAAATAAAAATATGGGGCTTTCTTGAGCTGAATAGGATCTGTTCACCATGATAATACTAACACATTTTCTGACAATGCATGCCAAGCATTTCAAATACTGAAGGATGCTTCTCAGTGCTAGATTAAAAATCTATAGAAACTAGACTTCTAAGTAGTTCCCTTCCATGAAATACCAAAATGTTTGTGTTTTTCTCAGAATACTCAGTGAAGCAAATGCCAAGACAGAATTTGACGTGCAAGTGATTTACTAGGGAACATGCCTATGAAGGCAGGAAAATAAGTAGGAAAAAAAAGGCTAAGTAGGGAGCCGACTGATTTATATAAGGGAAGAATGTAAATTTGGATAAAAGATATTAAATGGCAGTACAGTTCTAAGAATATATGGCAAGGCCAATGGGAAGCCCTAGAGTCATAGTCACCATCCAAAACAGTAACATACTTCCCAGAAAATAACTTGCCTTAGTATTCCTCCTGAGTTCAGTGATTAGTTGGGAGCACTGGGTAGGCAGTATTGCCTCAGCTTAAATACATGCTGTATGTCAGAACCTAAACTATAAGCTGGGGCAATTAGTTTCCCCTTGTTAGATCCCAGGGTCCATGTGCAAGGTTTTCATGGTATGTTTTATATTAAATTACTCAGGTCATTGAGGAATTGCCTTTTTGCAACTATCATTAAATCTTTTATCCATAGTTGGTATTTAATTTTACTTACTGATGATAGAATTTAAAAAATGGTTGATGCTACAATGAATGGACCATTTTCCTATGTATTTCCAATCAGAAAATCTGGTTGATCTTATTCTTATATCCATATCCTCACTGAATATCACGGGTACTTAATATCAGCAATAATGGTTATTACAATAAACATTACCATGTGTGCATACCTATTTTTAATGAACTGTATACATATATATATGTCTTTATCATTTTATGCATGCTAATTTGTAAAAACCACTAATGAGTAGTAGATGAGAACATAATGATAAAATGCTTGATTAGAATTTATCACCACAATTAAGGTTGTTTTTAAAGATATTTAATGAATTCAAAATTATGAATTCAAAATAATGTGCCAATCACATGTATTTTAAAATATGACTCAGAAAAATCAAGCTTTTCTCCCTACTCATACATTCTATCACATAAAGCATGAATCAGCCCTAATGAGTACCATGCATTTGTATATGTGCCTATATGTGTCTAGTTTTCAAAAGTGCTCATAATTTGAAACTTTCTGATAAGATTACTTGTGACTTTATAAATTACCTCAAAATTTAAAGGTTACATGAAAATACTGCTGTTATGAATGCAATGAAATATAAAAGATAGCACTATTATGAAACCACTAATAGCCTTTGTTCATAAAGAAAGTGGTTGAAGAGTGTTAGACACTAAGACAGAAAAGCATATTTAGGACTTATCTCCTATATTAATGCAAGTACCAAATGTTCTTTCCTTTTGTTTCAGCTAAAAATTGGAGAAACTTACCAAGAACCAACCAAGATCACCAGGATCGCTCAGCCACTCCCTTTTTTTTTTAGGCTACTAGAATAAACTTGACTCATTGTAATATCGAACTTAGCTTGCCAAGAGTGCTCCTGTCCTCCATTTTAATCTTTTTACCTGTGCTCTATGACCTTGAGCTGAGCATGCCCAGAAAAGTTCTGCCATCTTTCTTTCTTGAACTATGACCCTAAACTAAATATGGTGAGAAATGTACATCCTAAACTGAGCATGCTCAGGAATGTACTCACCCCTAAAGTGCCTTTCTATATGAATATGTATAGATTCCCTAAGTAAAATCTCTGTGCTTCTTCCTCAAAGGTAGTATCGATTTGCAGATAACTCAAAGATTACCATTAATCTCTGTGGGTAAGAAGATTCTTTCTTCATTCTTTTATCTTTTGGTCATTCTCACAGGATGACTCACTCGGACAAGAACGCATTGCATTCAGTAACAAGACGAGATTTGTCTGAGTTCTACAATTTTTTATGGATTGTTTTAAGACTTACTGATGTTTGTAAATTATTTGGCACTGCTCTCAAGATTTCTGTCCTTGTATGCTCCTTTATGAACTTCAAAGTTCTTCTATCTCTTTCACCTTTTTTAGGATAACTATTGCAATTTACTACAAAAACTTATTTTCCTTTTTTTTCATTTGCATATCTCTAAAGATAATTGCATGCCTATAACAGGCAGATTTGCATATGATCATTGTGAATCTGAAGGTTTTCCACTAACTTGTATGTTTACTGTTCTTTTATATATATCCTTACTTTGCAATTATATTTTCATCTATAATGAAAACACTAACTATAACAGGCATTTCCCTGAAAAACTGAAATGCTTTTATATTAGTATTATTATATTTTTTGTTTTATTATATAGTTCTAATGCTTTCATTATAGAAAGAATATTAAGGAACAAATATTTTCTTTACCAGAAAATTCCCATTGAGATCTAATCTAAGTTTTAGGTCAGAAATTTTATTAAAAGTTATACCACAATAATATTTTAAAAATTTTATATGAAATACATATATCATTATTAAATTAGGCTTTATATTTTATTTTATTTGAATATATCTTTAGAAATAAAAAGACTTCCCAAAATTCACAAGGAAATTTTAATAAAGATAATACTATCCTTTTTATTGTTTTGTATAAGAATTTTTAAAGTAAGTATAAATTTACTATTCTGTTTTTGATTCCACATGCTTTATGGTAAGTCGGAAAAAAAATATATATATACTGTATACACACACACACACACACATATACACATACACATAGATATATTACTTATTTATTCAGGGAGATTAAAAAATTCACTGGTCTTGGATTACTTGAGCCTGTGCATTTTTGACCAGGGTAAGCATCCTTGTTTTATATAATTGCTAACATATAGAAAGCAAAAATTACAATTTGTTCTTTTGAACCATAGCTCATATTTCTTCTTTGTTTTTTGTGGATCTTCCTCAGGATTCCTCTATTTAATCCTCTGGGATTCCTCCAACTTTACATTCATTCCTAAATCTCTTGCCATCTGAAATGGGAAACCCTTCCTCAAACCAATGATCCCCATTTCTTTAGAATTCTCTTTCTGTTGTCAAAGAAATATTTCCTGAAATCTCCTTGTGCTGGCCGTGAGCACTTTTCTATTTCCATCCCGCAGAAATCTTGCTTAACTTCTTCACCTGGAACTGTCCTTATAAATCCCTGGCTTACCTCCTACTTGGCAATTCAGCATCTCACCTACCTAGATAACGAAACTACCTTTGGATCACTTCCCTTGTTTCTCATTTTAATGTCAATGCATATCTCTTTTTCTAATATTTTTTGTTTCTTTTAATAAATAAACCCATACCTCAGATAGAGCGCTAATTTCCAGAATCTATAAAGAACTCAAAAAACTCTACACGAAGAATACAAATAATCCAATCAACAAATGGGCTAAGGAAATGAACAGACACTTCACAGAAGAAGATGTACAAGTAATCACCAGATATATGAAAAAATGTTCAACATCCCTAGTAATAAGGGAAATGCAAATCAAAACTACCCTAAGATTTCATCTCACCCCAATTAGAATGGCGATTATCAAGAATACAAGCAACAATAGGTGTTGGCGAGGATGTGGTGAAAAAGGAACACTCATACATTGCTGGTGGGGTTGCAAATTAGTGCAACCACTCTGGAAAGCAGTGTGGAGATTCCTCAGAAAGCTTGGAATGGAAACACCATTTGACCCAGCTATCCCACTCCTTGGCCTATACCCAAAGGACTTAAAAGCAGCATACTACAGAGATACAGCCACATCAATGTTCATTGCTGCTCAATTCACCATAGCCAGATTGTGGAACCAACCTAGATGTCCTTCGGTTGATGAATGGATAAAGAAACTGTGGCATATTTATACAATGGAATATTACTCCGCAATGAAGAATGATAAAATTATGGCATTTGTAGGCAAATGGTCGAAATTGGAGAATATCATGCTAAGTGAGATAAGCCAATCTCAAAAAACTAAAGGACGAATGATCTCGCTGATAAGCGGATGAGGACATATAATGGGGGGTGGGACGGGCTAGCATTAGGTTTAGGGTTAGGTTTAGAGTTAGGCTAAGGAGAGCAGTAAGAATGAAGGAAAGAAGGACTGTGTAGAGGGAAAAGAGGGGTGGGAGGGGTGGGAGGGGTGGGAGGGGTGGGGGGGAGGGGAAAAATATAATAAACATCATTACCCTATGTAAACGTAAAAAAAATAAATAAATATAAAAAAATTTAAAAAATAAATAAATAAATAAATAAATAAATAAACCCAAACATATTCTTTATATCTGCATATTTTTCTACTAGTTCTTGCCCATTTCCTTCCCAATTGATTCCTTCAAAAAACTGGGTATTTTCTTAGACTCTGATTGTAGTTGTCTCTAGGGATATATTAATTAACAGTAGGGGTATCATAAGTAGAGGAATTCCCTCTGTCATTTCATCACTGTATTTTTAGGTTGTTGCTATTGGTGATGATGATTAGCATGCAAACCCTTAGTCATTTTGTTATTGTTTTAAAACTCACTACAGATAGTACACTTCCTTTACTGCTTATACACAAGGTGGACTGATACTTGCACTGAGGCTACTCCCTGGTGTCTGACCTGTTCCCTTCACTCTATCTTAATTGTCTAAACAGTGTCATGTACACTTAGTGCTTCCACTATTATCTCTATGCCCTTGGCTTGCTAACCAATATACCCAGATTCAAACTCTGTTCTAAACTCTAACCAGAGAAGAAATATTTACTCAGATTTCCCACATCAATCTAAATATGTCCAATTTGCAAATAATAAGATCATATGCTATATTATTATGTATTAAATAATATAATTTAATATTAATTGCTGAAAATATCTGGGAGTAATTATGCTAAAGACTAAATGCTTTACCTAAATTATTTCATTTAATCCTAATAGCAATCCTATTAATTAAATATTATCTCCATTTTACCCATGTACATTCTAAGAGAGATGAATGAAGTTGCATAGCTAGTAGATATCAGAAATCAGAAATCTAGTGAGTGGCAGAGTCAAATTTTGAAAGCAAGCAGTATGACTGGTCAACATTGTCTCCTTCCTTCCTTTTCTGTTCTTTTTTTCTTTCTTTCATTTTTGTGGTTTTAGGGATTGAACTAGGTAAGTACTTTACCACTAATCTATGCCCCATCACTTTTTATTAATAAAAAAATCGATTTTGAGTCTTGCCAAGTTGTCTAGGCTGGCCCTGCACCTCCGATCCTCCTGTTTCTGCCTTCTGAGTATCTGGGATATACCACCATGCCTGGCTTCTTTTCACTTTTTTAAAACTTTACTTTCAATTAATGTCTTTCCTTGGTTTCATCTGCCCTCATTATTTGCTATTTGAGCTATTGTAGAGTCCCAGTTTTAAGAGGAAGTTATATAATTATTGAGAACGTTAGCCTGAAATCCAAACTCCCTTTATGTTCGTAAGCCTTGTTATCCTGTGCAAGTTACTCAATCTTTCTGGGCTTTGGTTTTCTCATTAGTAACAAGTACATAAAAATAGCACAACAACATAGGATTACAGTACTTGGACAAACATTTTTATTTGTAGTATGTCTCAGTGGTTTTTATAACCACTGGTTATATCTACCTGCCTGTCTATATATTGTAAATTTCTACTGTTATACTATGATGTGTTTTTCATAATGTTTCTGGTAGACAAGTTTTGAAAATATTATGTAAATGGTTGTGTACTGGCTATTATGTTAGTGTCTTACCATGCATCAAATCTGTGCAAAACATCCCTGTTCATTTTTTTTTTTTTTTGGCAGAACACAGGTAAACAAATGAAAAAATAAAAGTACAAAATAATTGTTGGTTTGTAAAAACTATATCTGAAAGATAATACAATAATCAAAATATTTGTTGGTAGATAAAGAAGTATTCCCATCCCTAGTCCCAAATAGGCTGCTATATCTAAAAGACTGGTACATATGTTGATTCTCATGTGCTAACCAGTGCAACTGTCCTCTTTTTTCGTTTGTTTATTTGTCACCAGTACATGTTTTTTTTTTTTTTTAATTATTTGTTCTTTTTAGTTATATGTGACAGTAGAATGTACTTTGACATATCATACTGTCCTCTTGATTTTCTTTCATCAGGTTATTTTGCCAGGTTTTAGGTAATGTTAATTGTTGTAAAGAATCCTTTTGATTTATTTAGATCTGCTGGAGGTATGAGTACAGTCTGCGTGTGAGTCATATTCTCATTTTCAAAAATAAAAGTTGCTTCAAATTTTCATGGATGTTTTTATATTGGCCCCAATAAAGTTTCCACAGTTCTCCAACTGAGCCCAGTGTACTGGACTTTATAATTTTAGTTCATGAATTTGTCTACAGCTTACGAGTTCAAATAGATTAGGTTCTTGTTTAAGGCCAACTTCAAATGAAAAATTGCTAAGTATTCTGGACTATCCTTTTTTCTTTCCGTTTTTGAAGATACTGCCTATAGACCCTATTTGGAGCATGTGTTATTCTTAATCTTGGTTAAGCTATTTGGCTGAGAGCCTGAAGTGGGTAAAACTAGTTACAGCTAGTAGAATAGGATGCCAAGACCTGTGCACACCATCACTCACTCACTCACTTCTCTGGACCCCTGTGCTGGCAGCACACCCCGATGCTGTTATGCACTCAGCTGGGCTGGGTCAGAGTTTCATTCCCACTGTTCCTGTAGACTTCTCTTCTGTTTCCCTCTCAGTGTCCCTCCTTTCCTGCCCAGGCACACTCTTCTCAAAGGCAAATTTCAGGGATTCTTTTATTGAAAAAATATAAGCAACTTTTTACATGCAGTAATATTCAAATTTGGACAAAGTGTGAATATTCACAGCCTTTCCCTCTAGCTCCAGCCATCAAAGGAGAACTTATTGGTTATTACTTATCAGGTATTATATCTTTGATGTTCAGCGAAGATTGATGGAAGAATGTTGGTTGGAGATTTCCCAGAGTATCTAAATTGATTTTCATGTACGAGAAGCTACTTAAAGCCAAAGGAGAAAAATCTTAAGACGTATGGTAGGCTTATGACCCTATGGAAGGAGGGGTATTCAGAGGGATTGGAGCTTGCAGGGAGACATGAATGGGACCAGGACAGTGTCACTGTGAAAGACTTTGGAAAGAGAGGAATAAAGATGTCTTCATGTCTTCTGAGATAGTACACCCCCTGTGGTCTCCTCAAAAGCCTTTTACTAAAGACATAGTATTTTGAAGAGTTTCTGAGTCAGGTTTTTGCTTCATTTGAATGTATATTATTAGGGAATAAATCTTAATCAGAAAGTTCCAGTTTTATTCTAGTTACATGTCTTAATAACAACAAAACACTAAAATTCAATTGATGCAAACAAGAATTATCTGAGTTAATTTTTTCCTGTTCCATAGGTCCATGAGTAAATCCTTGCATTGTTCCAATAATAAAAATTTTTCCAAATATTGAGCTGTTTTTTCCCTTTTCTGTCTCTGACTAATCAAATTTTCTCTTACCCTTTCATCACATTACTAATGATTACCCTGGTTATAAGTTGGTCCATCATTAATCAGAATGCAATCATGTTTCTGAGTATGATGGCTTTAGTGTCACTTGGTTTTTAGCTCTGTAAAATGTGCACTTTCGATATCCTATGGAAATCTAAACATTTACAAGAAAAAACTTTTCCAGATAATCTGCATCATGTGTGCATTTATATATAATCTTGAGGTTGCAAACATATTTAAAATTAAATATTTACATTTTCGTTATCATATCTTCTTCAGAAGCAGATATAGTACAGTCCAGTATTAGGTTTATTGCTTTTGTCGACGTTAATAAAATATATTTTCTTATTTATAAGAAAAGTTTATCAATAATCCCATACATATCCATGTTTACCTATAAAAAATTTAAATCAATCTTTTTTTCTCACTTATTTCAAAAACTAATTAAAAGTAATCATTTTAGTAGCATATTCTAAGGTTAAATTTTAATATTCTAACGTAAATTCAATTTAATTAATGGAAAATATATACAAAACATATATCCTGCTATGAATTTGCATATGTGAACTTAGGTTCATATTTTATAAACCACTGATTTCTCCACTTAGATGAATTTATGAATAATTATTACAAGTGCATTCATATAACTAGTAATATTACTGGAATCATCTTCAAACTTGATCTATCACATGTGTACAAAAGAAGCTTGGGGATATTTAGAATCTCTTAATGAGAAAAGATTATAAAAACACTGGAACTGATATATATATATATATGACAATATTATTAATGAAAGAATATAAAACAGTATAGTGATATTAATAGAAATATTAATAGACTAGAAACTCAGAGTACATATTATAAATAGGATGCTATGGGAATGTCAATAAAAATCAGTGGTAAGAACTCTTCTAATGCTCTTAATGAAAATGTAATGTTTATGAATATCACATAATATTTCTGAATGGACTGAAAGGGGTCTACAAATGTTTTTAGACTATAAAACCTACTGTTATTCAGAACCACAAATGATTAAACAAAATTATACTCTGTATGCATTTACTCTTGGAAAATGCCTGAAATATAAATTATTTTAAAATATTTTTTCATGCTAGTGATGGGTACTAAAAAGTGATTTCCACTAGGAATGTCATAGAACAGAGCAGGGGTAAAACAAGGTAAATTTCCTGTTCTAAGAAATAGTTCAGTCTTTCTGTAAAACTAATAGCTTAATTTAGTTTCTATTAAAATGAAGGCAAGAAACTCTAAGGAAAGATTTAATAATACAGGTTACCCATTACTTTAATAATAAATCTATCAGTTCATCTACTAAAATGTTTTCAAATTATTAAATGGCTTTCTTGTCCAGATACTTAGCTTGAATGACCACCATAAGTGCTGTGTCCATGAAATAAAGAGAAAGGATAAAAAGAAAAAAGGAGGAAGGAAGGAAGGAAGGAAGGAAGGAAGGGTGGGCAAACCAATTCTCCCTTCTTCAAAAGGGTACATGAAATGAACATTGGGTTTAGTACCAGATTTATCCCAAAAGATCAGTGGACTTGCACAAACATCTCTTTTTCTAATATTCCTGTGTGTGTATATATATATGAGTGCATATGCACATGCATGCTTGCATACATTGCTGTTTGATAAATTGTGGGCTCACTTCTTTGATATGTGTAAGTAACTTACTATTTGTTAATTGAATATAGCATTACAAAAGTAGTTGCAAAAGTAAAATATTTGGAAGGGGTAAGAAGTTTTCCACAGCCATCACCCATTAGTACAGTTTAATCTTTTTTTTTTTTTTTTTTTTTTTTTTTTTTTGCGGTTTTGGGGATGGAACTCAGGACCAGGCGCTTGCGAGGCAAGCACTCTACCAGCTGAGCTATCTCCCCAGCCCCAGTTTAATTTTAAAGAAAGAAACCAATTCAATAATGATCAAAGTAAAAAGTTTCAGTTCTTAGAAAATAGGGAGTAAAGTACATAAGCTTATTTAATCTGGGAATTAAAATACAGAAAATTCACTAAATAGAAGTCTGCAGACTACATCCAGTCCAGAGATATCTAATATATTTATCTTCAATTTTAGAGAGAGGGAGAAAGGATTATTATTTTTTTTGACAGGACATATCTACTCAAATTCATCCCAGAAGACCTGACAATGCTACCGTAATACAAAATACTTGAGCATCAATAATATGTATTTTAACTGCTCACTCTAAAAGAAATTTGAATTTGTGATTTTTGCCTAAAGTAAACATAGAAAGAACTTTACCGGAGAAGAGCCCACACTTGATATTTGAAATTAAATGGCCAGTGGGGGAGACGGAGGTCGGAGTTAGAAAATGACATAAAGAAAATATCATAAAGATGTTTCTCTTCATTATCATCAGTATAAAAAGGGCAAATTCTAAAATCCTGTGACAATATTTTGTCAACAATTTGCATGTGTAGAGAAACTGCAAGTGGCCAGACTAAGCAAATTTAATGTGCTAAGTTCACTTATCTATGCTTCAGCTTCCTCATCTGAATAATTTTCAAGAGAATCACATTTATATTATGTAATGAGTTGTTTTGAAACCTTTAAGCATCATACTAACAATCAGAATAAGAAAGTTAATTGGTAGGATAATGGAAGACTAGGGAGTAATGTATAATTTTACCTTTTAAATGTCTTAAAATGTTGAATGCATACATTTATACTTTATTTCTTTCCCTCAGACTTTTGAAGGGCAATTTTCTGTGATTTCATTAATTTAACTTGGTGGGAAAAGGAAAGAAAATGAAATAATTATCTGTGATTCTAAATAAGAACTTATGTATGTATATAAAATTATAACTGCCCTCCTCTGGTTGCCCCTTCTCCCCAACCTCCATTCAATCCTCTTCATTTAGTACTATCTAAAGAGTCTTGAACTCATTATCTGTCTGGGCTCTATGGCACCTTGCCCATGCATATTTCTTCCTTCCCTGCCTGCTCAGATGACTGGAAGAATGCCAATCTTTGATTAATGACAATGAAAAAAGTCTGTGGGCAGATAAAGGAAGCTGTCCAAGTGTAGAGAAGGCCTCACAGCAGCCTGGTGAAGAGATGTGGGAGGAGCAAAGTTAAGGAAGATGCTAATGTGCAAAGTCATGTAATGGAATGAACTGAGTCTTCAGAAGCAACATATCCAAGATTAAATCCCAGTGTATAACTTAACTATTTGTATGTAATCAAGCTACTTAACTCTGCAAGACACAGTTTCCTTAACTCCACAGCTGTGAGGTAAAGTATCTTTTTACTACTCATGCAGCCAGTTTTAGGAGTGCTTATTTATCAATAAAATATAACTTTGAATATGTGTATATTCAAATATATATATATATATATATGTATATATATATATATATATATATTCAGACCACTTCCCTGAATTTTAGACTTGTATATTTAACCACTTACATGACATATTCTTAGTTGTCCAATATATAGCACAAACTTAATGTTTCAAAAACTGAGCTCCAGAGCTCTCCTTCCAAACCCGTTTTACCTTCCTTGTATATCATCTCAATGAAAGGAAACGGCATTGCTCCATATTCTGAGAATGGAGACTTTGGGTATATCCCTGATCCTTCCACTCACATCCAACAGTTAAAACTGTAAAGTCTGCAGATTCTACTTTCAAAACACATCCAGAATCTTACCACCTGCACTGGCACCACCTTGTCAAGGTCCCCTTTAACTACTGCTTGAATACTCCAGTAGCCTTGTTAGTATTTTGTTCCCTTCTCCCCCTATAATCTGAGTTGATATTAATGTGAGAACATAAGCCTCTATGCTCAAAACCCTCCAGGGCTTCCCATTAGTGTATAATCCAAAGTATTTACAATAATCTTCAAATTTTCCTGCTTATTTAATCCTCACCAATCACCATCAAACCTCAACACTGATGTTTATTCAAACTTGCCTCCTAGGGAGGTGTCTACCTTCTAAGTTTTGTACCCTGTTTCCTTTATCTGGAATATTCTTCTCCTTATTTCCACATGATTTGTTTTCTCACTGTTTGTATTTAATATCATGTTCTCTGGCCATCTTAGATAAAATGCTAATTTTTTTTTTCTGCCCTCGCCAGTACTATCAACTCTCTTCCCTACATTAGCATGCATAGCCATATCATAAGTATATTTATGTTTGTGTTTCACATACTTATTACATACATGTCTAACAGTGGTATTAGGATTAAGCTCTGTTAGGATGAGTACTTATTCCCCTTCTGTTTTTCAATATATTATTCTTAGATTTGAGAACTCTATCTGGCACAAAGAAGACACTTGAATGTTTACTGAATGAGGAAATGGAACATAATTAAAAGTCTTACTTCAAAATTTTGTTCAATGAAACACATAATTGATTTAGGTATAATGTACTCAATCAGTTCATCTTCTACATAAGTTTCATTCACCTAGACTTGCTTCTAGGATAAAGTGGACTTCAATTCCATCTAGAAACAAACATGGGAAACCTGCTCCTCAAAGTAAAATTACAAAAGATTGGAAAATTATCAAATGTCTCCCATCTTGAAATAAGTAAATGAAAGCATTTGAGATTAGGCCCACCTTTACAAATGTTTGTGGGAAAAAAAAAAAAAAACTACATTGTGTATTATATATTGACTTTGGAGTAGACATAGTTCAGACACACATAGAAATCAAGATGTTGGTAAAATAAATAAATGACATATAAAATCTTTAGGACAAACAGATCAAGCTCATGGAAGGAATGTTAAGAACATACAGTAGTCTCTGGAATTGTTCAAGCATTTCAAAAGCAACACAACCATCTATCCCAAGAGACAGCATAATTTAAGGTATCTCTGACTAGAATAAATTGTACTTCTTGAAGCTGTCCATGCTTGTCAGTTTAGTGATAAGCTGAAATTTGACCTGCAGATAGTGTTTATAATTTGCCTTCTATTCCAGGAGAGCTGAGGACAAAGATAAAACTGATGGGCAGGTAGAAAGAAAATTTTCTCCTACTGAAAGAAAATTTAAATTTGGAAATGAAAACTCAAAGTACATGTAAGATATTGTTTATATGTATAATGATCTTGTAGATATTCTTCATGATTGTAATATTTCCTTGGAAACAAAATTTTCATAATTTTTGGTGTTTTATGATTGCCATCAAGTATGCCTAAAATGGCTGCAGAACCAAGTCTCCCACTCTGAAAGCTAATAGCAATAGAGTTCCCTTAAATTCAAACTTTGAGCTTGGCAGCTAGCCATAGAAGCTTAGAATTAGTTCAGTTAGGATCCTGGAACCTAGAACATGACACTAATGATTCAAATGGAGAAACTTTTAATAATAATTTCAATGTGATGGTGGCGGCATCTAGCATCTATTGGCAGCAAAACTGAGCATGGAATTAGTGTCTATCACCTTCACAAATAATGCCCTAGTGAGGCTATTTTATTGATATTTGCATGGCTAAGTTTCAGCTTCCTAGTTTCTACTGGCTTCTTTGTCCTACATGGTTCTCAGCTTTGTTTTATTTCTGTGAGATGCATGAATACCTTCCAATAAGCTTACATTAAAAGAAATAAACATCCATTTTTATTAGAAAATGCTTTGGCTGCTTATAAAAGTGCATGTGTACAAATAATTTCCTACAGTGGAAAACATGTATTTGGTGAGATGGTTGATTATACAGATGTTACATAGCTTGCCAAAGAAAAAGTTTCAGGCTTGAAATGAAGAATAATATAAGAAATAAATAAATCAGAGGAGGGAATATTGAAATTCTTAAGAGGCAACTCAGATCAATGAAACAGTAGTCCACATCTATGTTACTGAAGCATGAAACACGAAAATACTGCAATGAGAAAGTGTTTAAAGCCACTAGGCCTTTAAAGCCTAATACAGGAACTGAAAAGGGAAAACCTGAGGGTAAAAAGCATGCAAGCCTTGAAATTGAAACTGAAGGAGACAACCCAAAGGCAGCATTCGCTGCAGCCTGGATGATCAGTCTGAAGGAATAGAGAAAGCCAGAGGGTAAAAATGCATTCAGGCCCAACAGTGAATTTAAAAGAATCCCTTCAGGGCAAGACTCATTCAGGTTCTAACAATAAGTTGGAGTGGTCAGAGCTCAGGGGCAGCATGCATTAAGGACCAGGAATTGAAAAAGTAAGCAGATAACTACAGGCAGTGTACATTTTCTATGAGCACAAGTCTAATTGGTATGAGTTGGGATATGGCAAGCATTTACAAGTGCACTATAAAATTTATGAGAAAATTGGAGACTGGAAAAGAAAAAAGAGAAAATGGGATTGTCAGGGGCAGCCACAAATTGATAAAATCTGCATACATTGTAACATTATTAGCCAGAACCAATGTGTATATCTCCTAAATCACTATTATCAACACTTAGGGACTGATCTGTTTTCATAATGGAAAAAATCAATAGGAAATCAGAAAAAAAATGTACTCTATTAATTGATGCTGAGTTAATGATTAACAGGAATATCTTTCCTGTTCAGAGGAATAACAAAATGGCATATCTTAACAGTAGTTATGCAGAACAGGAAGATTCCAATGTCTTTCCCTTAAGGGATAAACATCTCAAATATTATAAATGGACAAATGTGAGCTATTTTAAAATCATTTAGTTGGCATAGTTATTTTTGGTTTCTCTGAAACCTTCCCCAGCTACATAGCTTAATGGGATTAATGACTAAACCTATTTGTGCCAGTGGTCCTCCAAAAGTTCCCACAGATCAGAACGTAAGCATCACCAAAATGCAGGTTTTTGGGACTTGGCCCAGATGTTTTCAATTCTGGGGACAGGGTCCAGTAATATGTGTTTTAATAAACTTTCCATGTGATGGTGTGTTAAGGTAATATGTAGAACTACTGGCCTGCATTATCATTAACAAGACTACCTTTCC
Organism: Sciurus carolinensis; assembly: GCF_902686445.1. Lineage (NCBI taxonomy): Eukaryota > Metazoa > Chordata > Mammalia > Rodentia > Sciuridae > Sciurus > Sciurus carolinensis. The sequence continues at coordinate 99,864,378 of NC_062223.1, read as the reverse complement.
AGAAAATTTTATCCTTGGAATATAAATTTGCAAATAGCATTGTTACAAGAAATTCTTACCACGTATTTGAATAGGTTAAGTAGTTAAATCCTCATGTGGATTATATTTTTCTTCTAAGAATAAAATAGGTGGTTCAATTAGGCTTATCAAACAACTGCTTATTCCTAATTTCCCTTTCAAAACACCTATCAGTATGACATTATTGAGCTTTCTACTCAGGGATCACTGACTACAGTCATTGGGTAAGTTTTACATTAGATTTGAGTTTCCAATTCTATGTGTGTGTGTTTGTGTGTGTGTGTGCATGTGCACACCAAGTTTTTCAAATTCTTGTTAGTAGATCATTTTTGAAAGCTTTTAACTTAACAAACATGTTTTGTTACTAACAAAACTATTTATCACTGTATGTCTTTGTTTTGTTTTGGGTTTTATTTTTCTTTTACTTACTATGTGTGGAAATCCTTAAGAAAGAATATAGGCATAGGTTCTGGTATGTTTGTCACTGAATCAGACACTTTATAGGACAATTTTTCCTTTATATCTTTTATCAAAAATATTGTAAGAACTTTTCACAGAATTTCTTGCCATTTGTACAAAATTCTGGTTATGGGTGAGATCTTCTCTTTAGCCAGTCATAAAGTGAACCCCACATTTGTCTTGTTAAAATAATAACTTAAAAAATCAACAGTCAGGTTTGTAATGAACAGGCAGTCTTTTGGGTGAGAATTCAAGAAATGTTGCCCAAGCAATAATCTGACTCAGTGTTTCCAGACATTTAGGGATTTGTCCTAGTCTAAATTCTTGTACCCACCAGACTAAATTCTTGCTTCTTATATATTTATACTTTAAACCACAATTTTGTACTTATTCTCCCAAATGGCGTACTTGCACCAAGAAAAACATAGCTTTACAGTAGTTTCTTTAATAAACTTTAGATCTGACAGAGAGGCACATTAGAATGAAATGGAACAAATATGTGATGATGTGCTTGAATGATTGATTGTTTTTATTAAATTAAATAAATTTTCCAAAGAAATTTAGAGTTCAAAATTGTTTCCTCAAAATATCCCTTTCCTAAGGCAAATAAAAATTTGAAAAATTTAAAACTTTTACTTAGAAGCTCCCAAATCACAATTTAAAAACATTGAGTCCAAAGTTTTCAGTTCTCTGACTATTTCAATGAAAAGGATATACATGCCTTAAAAAAGTTTGGAACTCATAATCTAGAGTTTTTATGTATTATTATTTTAGTTAATATTATATTAGTCTTTATATAATAATATAATTATATTTTATATTATATAATGTATTATATAATTCTAAATTCTTTTCTATGAAAATAGATTGGACTTGATTTCAGGGTTTAAACAAAGAATTAGTTCAGTGGGAGACTTGGGGTAGTCTCTTTAGAAACTTTATGCAGTACCTCCTAGGAGTAGAATAATAAGCAGATAAGATCTTAGCTCTCTCTTTTGTTTTTGTGATGGGTTGTACCCAGAAATGGGGATTAAATACAGTTAATTATTTTAAATCTTTGCTTTACAAACCAAACATCATTGTGTATTGAATGTTTCCCACCATAAGGAGGGAGCCTGAGTGAAACATGATAGATGTTAGACTAAAAGTAGGATGGAGTTCCTTGGGTGTCCTGCCCTGAAGTTGACTACTTTACTACCATAATAAAGTTGTATATAAATGTATATAATCCTACAACTCCTGGATTTATCTGCCTCCTCAACACCACATGCACTGTTCTGCCATGCTGCACTTTTGCCAAGTTCTATGTCTCCATTTACTGTATTCTCTCTATGGAACTTCACCTTCTTCAATCTCCAGCAGTCAAAATTCAATTCATCTTTTAAAAACACAGTCAGGAACCTCTTTTCCCATACTGTTTCCCTAACACTCCCTAGTGGTAATGAATTGTTTCCATTATTCTGGTGCTACTTCTATTGTGGTCTGACCGTTCAGTGTAGTTTGAAAGTCTTAAACTTTCTTATATATTTATATACAATCCATTGGTTAAAAGAAAAGGCTACTGATAGTAAACTTTAACAATTTGAGGGATAAATAGTAAAATGATGGGCTCGCTGATACCTAATCATTTGTATGAAGTTTTCCTTCTGCCCTTCATTATATGATAAATGATTCACAGAGCAAATATTTTACTTCCTATGTAATGATTTCCTCACAACACACAGTACAATGCTCTCAACACGGCAGGTAATCAATACCTGCTGTTGACTGTTGAAGTAAAATAAATTTACAAAAATAAGCAAGGCTTGTTTCTACTAACGGAACTCCCCTTGGTGATTTTGGCATGTTAAATGAAATCACCACAGGACAGTATATGAATGATATGCTGAGTATTCCAAATGAATGTCATTCTCTTAGATATAGCACCACTGACTGCCGTCATTATAGATGTAGAAATTAAACAAATCTCAAAAGGCGAAAAGTTTGGATAGGATTAATGATTCAGTTGTTGGTTTCCTTCCCTTTGGGAGCATCTAAACTATTGTTAATATACCCGATCAAACAAAGTTGAACAATTAGAAATGTCTTTCTTGAAATATATTGTAAAAGTGGGATCTGAATTATAATTGATAAACATAATATAATTCCAGAGTAAAACATATATCTTCTTAAAAACCTTCCACTAATTTAATTGAAATGAGAAAACTATGAGTTTTGTTATATTTTAAGAATTACTTCATTTGATCCCCCAGAACTACTTTAGCCATGTTAAATGATGCTATTCTGATCTTGATTATAGTTCATATAAATAAAATACTATGTATTATACAAGCATACATATTAATGTTATTAATATACACATGAACACATGCATATTCAAAGTATGATATTAATATATGCATATTGGTACATATTATATGTATATAAAAAGAAACATGTATGAAATTAATAATTGTTGCTCACTTTAAATTTAGGTGAGGAAGCTATGATTAAAATCATGCTACAATTAACATTTTGCATTGGAAAAGCAGTATTTTATACATGCACGTATTCATTTTTATTTATTCATTGTGATTATTTTTTAAAGAAAAAATAAAAATTCTGAAACTGAGAAACCCCTAAAATTTGCTAATTGCTAACTATACTAAATGCCTTAATAGTATCAATTATGTGAGAAATACTTAGGCATCAATTAGGTGTCACTAAAAAAGCCTATTTATCACCAGACAAACATGGTTACTCTGAATGTGTATGTTTATATTATACTTCATTTTATTGTTCCTATTTAAAAAGAAATCTTTATTTTCTTAGGTTGGATTTTTATAATTCTTCATTTTTTTCTTTTGAAATATTAACTCTGATATTGAAAAGGTGTTTCTTCTGGCAAATATCAATACTTAAGACAAACTAAACAAAGAATATGACATCCTCTAAGAAATTAAGATTTGAAAACTTATATATTTCAAATGATAAAACCATTATAAACTTACTCCCACCTTCTTTATTCACTTAAAAGTGAAAAAAATCCATACATTGCTTTAGTTTGTCTTTCAAATTACTTATTCAAAATATATATTCTTCTCAGTTTCTCATTTTCTACTTTCCTCTCTAGTAATGTGTCAGTCAATACATTTCATTAAGGAGATGTTCTGTTTGGCAGTAATTCTCAATGCTTGAGAATTATAGAAGCAATCACATTCTCAAGGAATGTGTTTCTACTAGCTGCACTGCAATGGGCCCCAGATTTCCAATTTACAAGTTTTAAATTAATGGCTGTTTGCTATAAAACAAAAAGTAGTTATCACAGAAACTAATTCATTGCATAATACTCACCCCATCAACTAAATTCACAGAATCACCCACTCTTTGGAAATAAATAAGAAAGAGAACAAACAAGATTTTATTATTTCTTTTTAAAAAATATGAAACATGGAAAAGATTATCAGTGTCATATAGGGATGTGACAAAAATATAAAGTCTTAATTTTCATATCTGGCTGGGCATGTAGCCCATTGGAAGAACACTTGCCTAACATGCTTGTAAATCAGGATTCAATTCCCAGTACCACACACATATATGTACAGGAAAGAAAAACCAGCCTTTCTTTTTAGTCTTGGTATTATTTACATAATTGACAAGAGTTATATAGGAGCTGCATGTATAGAAAATTCACATATTGAATATGAAAAAAATCATTATTAATTTGCTTTTGTTCTATTACTTTTTTTCCTTTATTTATTTGGGGGACTATTTTAATGTTTATTCATACAGTTTTTCATCTTATAAAGGTGAACAGATTTTTGTTATGCTCCTGGAATAACTGGTCTATGTTGGGATCAGGGCATTCATGACATGTAGTCAGTAAAGGACAGTATGTTCATGCAAGTTGAATTTCAAAAGGTAAATTGAAAATTTCTATTAAAATCTGACATTTTGTGCATTTACCATTCTGTTTTACTTCTCTATTTAGCTCAAGTGAATTTGCAAATACAGTTAATTGCTATAATTGGATCAATTGCTAAAGATAAGTCACTGTCATAATCCACCTTCAATTTTCTCTAAAATTTAGGTCATTAGAGATGAGGAAGTTGTAAGACAAAAAATATAAGTTGTTCTAGAGGAAGCAATGGATTTTGAATTTGGAGGATTTGCCTCCAACATTAATATTCCCATCAATTGTTCCACTACTTATATTAGGCAGAATATGTGATATTACTGTTTCCCAAATCTCTTCCAGAAAGGTCAGAGGAATTGATTGAAGCAACAGCAGATGCAGCAGAAAAATTCAAATTAATCATCAATTTATATTAAATTAGCAGTATTTTAAAGGACATTGTTATAGATTTTTTAGTGCAAATTTGTAAAATGAAGCTTACTAATACAAATGGAAGAATGAGCCATAATTTGTTGTATTTCATCAACACAGAAAACATCTTTTACCTATGATAAGCACTATGGAAGTAAATAATGCTGCAATGACAATACTCATTTCACTGAACTAAATTTCTCTTGAATTTCTAATTTAATGATACAGAATTTGATGGCATAACACTGGTTAGTCAAAAACTACTTCACCGAACTGAAGTTGCAGGTCATGCAGTCTCCAAGAATTGAAATCAGTTTACTGTGATGTATTATAAATTAGAAAGGCATCAATAAGACATGCAAGTCATAAACTATGAATAATCTATTTGTGTCCACTTCCTATCAGCAATTTATTTTTTGGCAAAATAATGTGAAAATATTTAAATGAGGATCCTGAGTAAGACTTTATTATGTAACTACTTATGTGGAATAATTATTGGAAATAGAGAAAAAGTGGAAAATATGAGCTCCTTCAATTCTGATTTTTTTTTCTTTAAAGTTAATGTGTGAGCTTTTCATTGCATTTGGAATGACCTCCATCATAGAACTATAATAGCAGCATAATTCGACATCACTTTTGGATTAAGACATTCATGGCCTTAGGTTGTATAGTAGTACCTAAACCTATTTGGGGAAGATTTTGAATTCACTCCGTTGATTTAGTGTTTAGGGTCACCTTCAACTTTATCTGTTAACTGACACCTTAGTTTGATTTACAATTGTTTTAACACTTAGTTTGTTCACTAACTGCAAAGTCTTGTGGACAAGACACAAGTAAAAGGAAAGTTAATGAAAGTGCTCTAATTCAGGTGCAACAACATTTTTATCTTTGGCCATATATATATATATATATATATATATATATATATATATATGTCTTAGAATTAGTACATTTTGCTTTATTTTCAATTATCTTTGGAAAAAAGGAGAAATATGCTATTTTTCATGAAAAAGTAACTTTCAATACACATTTTGAAAATATCAATTATATTTAACATAACAGCATGAATTATGTAAAGGTTCCATAACTTGTAGTCTTTCAAGAGTAAAAATCTATTTCTATAACTATGTAAATGAAAATAATTGAATAAAAATATGTACAGAAGTTGAAACATTTTGCCTGGAAACAATGGAATACTTGTTCTGAGCTAGGGAAATATCAGTTTGTAACATAGTGCCACTGTTAAGACATTTTATAATACCAGTTTTGATTATGAAGATAAAAATCACATACACTCATAAAGCTGAACAGTCAATCCTATTAATAACAAGTTATTTTCATTGCTCAGATGGTTTGAATTTCTTGATTAGCTTTTACTGAATTAATTGCTTGAAATTGATGTACAAAATTTTATATACCTAGGCATTGGAGCTTTAAAAAAGACTGTGAAATTATCAATTTATCTTATTCCCAATGGTATTTACAAGCTATAATTTATTATTGCAATCTAAATCCCTTATTTTGAAAGACACATTACCATACCCTTTAGATTCAAATAAGATTGGGAAGTGTATTACCACATCCCCATGTTAATAAATCTATGCCACATAGATTTTTTTTTTAACTCATGGAGGAAGATTTAAGAAGACTGTGACCCTAAAAACCCGTGAAAATAGTAATTCCTTTTAAATATAAGCTGTTATTATTGGTATCATTACTTTTGGTTTTCATATGCTGAAGTAATTTCAATATGTATTCATATTTTATTTAGTTATTCACTTAAAGAAAGATAATGATTTCCCTGTTTAAATGACAGTATTTCATCACACTCTCAAAACAGAGAAATAAAAAAAGATAAATGAGAATGCTGATGTGGATGATTTTAATATAAAACATTTTATAGATACTATAAATAAACTTATTCACCAAGTAATTTAAACGATACTCTGTTCTACTAATTCAGTTTCATTTGGGAAGTTATTTCTGAGATATAATGAATGACATGGCCTACCACATGTGAGACAATGTTAAAAAGGTTATTTTTTTCTTATTTGCCATATATGGTATTATTACCTTTCTAATATATACATATATATGTAATACATGTATATAACATATATAATACATATATATGACATATATATATACATATATATATGACAGACCAGTATAAGAAATTTTATTGAATAAATGGGAAAAAAGTACAAAGTTTCTATAGTTTTCTTAGCATAAATTCCTAACTAAAGAACTGGGGAAATAATTGCATTGTCCCATCCATAAATTGACAAACTATTCATTAACAACATATTGGGATGGAGTTTTATTAAATATATAACAAAACTTGTAAATACTGTACCTTTTAGAAAAAAGGGTTACAAACAAATTTATGATTCAAACTATTTTTCTAGAATCCATTAGTAAACACCTATAATTCCAAAATATGCATTTCTTTGGTCTTCATGAGTTATAGGTCTATGTAGACCTGTATGAGTTACACAGAGCTCTCTAATGGGGCATGAATTCCAGATGCTCAGGACTGGCTGAAGGCTTTGCTAGAAAAGCAACCTGCCTGACAGCAGCAGATTTCACTCCACATGATGTTCAAGACTCCACTTCAACTCCATCATGGTACTTATTGGGTGTACCCTGCACACCAATGGCAGAGTAGACTATTTCCATATTACTGCTGGCTTTCAGTGGATTATTTTCATACTAATTTTCTTTAAATTATAATAAATATGTTGTTTGTTTACTATCACTTTCTTTACATCAGTCACACTTACTCCTTAACACATTGTTAAGTTAAAGTCTTTACATCCACAGAACTCAGATGTTCATACACCAAAGCATGTTAGAGTGAATAGGCCACTCCAGGTGCCTTATGAGTCAATCGTAGGGAGAAATTCTAGATCCTGAACTCTTTAGTTAAAAGTTACCTAATACCTACATTATAATCATTTCTGCCTTTAAACTGAAGATGTCTTTTATTGGTCAGGGAAAGTGAGAGGGAAAACATGAATATGAATTATATTTAATATAAGGAAATTACAAGATTCAATCAATGATCAGAAAGAAATTGACCATTTTTAGTTTAAAATCAATGAAGAATTGTTAACTGCAGATTAGCTACTTTCTAAAATAGCAACCTCCCTATAGTCTATTTTCATTAACATCAAATGCCCATTTCTTAATTACAAGGCATTACATTTTCTACTGTTCTTTAGATAAGTATAGCACACCTGATCTTTCATGGTGCAAGTTCTAATTAATCTAATACGATAAAATAATAAAATCTAGAAGTTAATTCCTGTGGCAGTTTTAATCCTCTAGTTCTTAGCAATATGCTAGGAAATGAGCTTTTCAAATATTGTTTGAAAAACATACTGCCCCCAAACCCCTTTCCTAAAATTTGTTCTCTTTTCTGTAACAAGGATAGGAAGGGCTCTGGTAGAATAAATTCAGGGTCTAAGGAGATAACCACAATGGTAGAATGGAAGATGTATAGCTGAAATGAAAGAGAGTTGTAATTTTTTAATAAATTTAAATTTAAATCTAAGTATATGAGAAGGAATTGAACTCCCTGTGAGATAACGTAGCATGCTAGAGAGATTACAAAAGCACTAATTCTTTAGGCATTAAAGCTGTGAAGACTAAATCTGTGTTCATTCATTCATTCATTCATTCAACATGTATACATTAAGTGCTCACTGTATGCAAGGCATTGTACTACTTCACTACATATAAAATAGGGTTTGGATCTTATGAGCTTGGGTGGGAGATGTGTTATGAGAAGGAGGCATGATCAAGTAAGAGTTGAAATAATTATACATTATGAAACATGCCATGAAAGGAATAATTTTTCTAAGAGTTATAACAATGAGAAACAAATTAGATGTCAACTTGTACAAGGAAGTAAAATTCTAGACCTGAAATACAGGTAGAGATTGTTTAGGAGGAGAAAGAGGAAGGGACATTTTAGGCTAAGGGGGCAACAGGTGAAAAGTCAATGAGGTAGGGAATATCCTGGTGTATGCACACATGAAAAGAACTGTTTGAATTATTTTTATTAAATCACCTTTCACCAAATTAGGCAAGTGGCATGGCTAGATTAAGGTTTATAAGTCTACAAAAACATTTCAATTATTATTCTTGACTCAGACTCATCAAATTAAATTATAAACTCTTATTCTTGTAATAGATATCCATTTGCATAGTCTCTGTAACTATCACTATGACTTTTCTCTGCCAAAAACTGAAAGATTGGGAGGTGCTACTTACTGTTATTATATTATGTCCTATTACTGCAAGTCTAAGTAATATAATATTATACCTAAAGTCACATTTCACTCAGGGGTAGAATGCTTGACTAGCATGAATGAGGCCCTGGTGTTTATCCCCAACACCACAACACAAAAACAATAAAGTTTTAAAAATGCAACCATATTTCATATGGGTGAACATCTTGAAACAGAAGAATATCAAAGGATTCAAGCACCCATGGATTTCTTCAATAAGACTTGATGGGTGTCAATGTGCAACACACAACTTGGTGATGGGGGAATGAATCTGACATAACTTTCTTATGTACATATGTAAACAACCACAGTGAATCTCCACATCATGTACAACAGGAAGACTGGGATCCTAATTAGAATAAGATGTATTCATGTTTGTATAAATATGTCAAAATATACCCTACAGTCATATAACTAAAACGAGCAAATTTTTAAAAGACAGTAATGGCAGCCACACACACACACACACACACACACACACACACACAAATAGGTAAGGGTTGCACACAAAGGGTCTGAAGGAAAAGGAAGTGTGAGAGTGGGCAGCTGTATAGAAGCAAGACCAGAAGCAGGTGTACTTTTATTTTTAAGACTTTAATGGCTTGCTATGTGTCAGTATGTGTGTTATGTATGTAACAAGGGTTACAGAAGTGGAGAGACTAAAGATATTAGAGAGAAGGTAAAACTTGGAGGAGCAGGGCCTTGGAGAGGCCCTGGAGAAGAGAAGAAGTACGTGTGCAAGAGTGATATGAAAAACATTTTTGAATAGGTAAATTTTATAGACAAATGTTGAAATAAAAGAGAAATGTTCCTGGAATTGGTTTTTGATAGTAAAGACCTACTTTGTGAAAATATAATTCTGTGCACTGAAGAGTCAAGGCCCAGCAGGCTCATAATATTAATCTGTGTGCTTATTGAATAAATGAGAAATAAGTTATTAAGTTTAAGGAGAGCTAATTCAAAGTTATAATCAAGTTACATTTCTTTCTCTTTATAGATTTGATTTAGCTTCTAAATTGAAAATGATGATCATGATCATACTGCTTGTCAATAATCTACTGCTAAAATATTAAATAAACTGAAATGGATATATGGATATAGGAAATTTATTTAAGGTTTTTCCTGAAATTCTGATATGCTACCTTATTTTTTTTTAAATGTCATTATAATAATTAGCTGGAAGGACATGAATTACGTTTCATAGGTTTTTGTAGTGAGCACAAAGATTGTGACTAAAGAAATGTTAATACTAAATATTTTAGAATTGTGTCAGCTCTTTATACTTTTACATAAAAGGTGATTGAAAACATGCAAACATGTAATTTAGTATCTTCACATATGTTCCAGGTAAACATTTAAGTAATATATATTGTGAGACTTTGCGGTATGCCTAAAACATTCAGAGTCTACCTGATACACTGCTACAATTTAAAACTGGGGTTGTGGCATGTATGTGTCAACTTGCCTTGCACATAGTAAGCAGCAAATAAACTGAAGCTGAATTGAATTGTACTTATTTTTTACTTTAACTTTGTAAAAAATTAATATTCCTATTATTTCTCTTATTTTCTTCCTTCAAATTTTATAATTCAAGATTTTAAAGTTTAAATAAAACAGAAAGTAATGAAATTAACTGGTAAGTATAAAGCTTAGACTAATGTTCACTAAATATATCAAGTCTTTGTAAGATGGTGATTTATCTCATATCTACACAATGTATTTACAATGTATAATTATTTAATGGTGAGCCTCTGCTATAGTACTTTTTTCTATGACCAAAACATGAAGATATACATTCAGTCTTTGAGGGTTTTCAAAGACTAAGGGTTTGAGGGTTTTTGTACTAAGAAACACACAGGTATTGGTACAAGTAACAACATGGTTTTGGTTCTGGTGATTATATTCTTTTCTTCCTTTGTCTCAAATTTTGCACCATGCCTTTTCACATTTGCCATTTTCTCCAGCACTTTTCCCCTCTAAATAGCAACAATAAAATAGCCCAAAGCATCCAAATTTCCACTGTACCATCCATCTGCTACTGAGAAGAGTTGTATGTAATTGTGTTTATCATATTGGCATAAGTCTTATGAAACTGTAATCCAAATGGAGGATAAATGTGTTCACACCCTTCCCTCAATAATCCATTGCCTAAACCATGAAACAAACTGAAACAGATCCATGAAATTTGAGATTTTTTAAAAATTCATTTTTTTGATACTCTGAGATACTACTACACCTTTTTAGAAAACATAAAGCTCTGAAATTTTCTCATAGAAATTTAGGAATAACAAATAACATTCCTTTTAAATGTTTGATAGGGCACTGCTGATTCCTTCAGGACATCATTTTCTCAAGACAGGACTACACAGGCTAATGCAACAATCAGTTCCTTTTTTGTTTTTCGATTCAGTGCTCAGGAGCAGGTATACACACTCATTTGTCCATTCACTTGCTGAACAACTGTCTACCTCTGTCAAATCAGAGATGAGAAGATAATTTTAATTGTGTAACTCCAGACTGTATGTGTGTTTGACACCTGCAAACTCTCTATTTTCCCTGACCTTAAAGAGAAGTCTTGGTCATTGATTTTATTTGTACTTTTAGTGTTTTCTATTGAGGCAGAGAAAATACAATGAATAGCACCATGGCTTTTCTGAGTTTGTCTAGAGATAGAAAAGAAAAAAAAAAAAAAAAAGAACACGGATCCTTTCTGTACCTTAATAGTATTTCTTATCGATAGCACAGAGCTCTTGTTCAAAAGGAATTCGTTGAAAGAATGTTATCTTAAGATAAAAAAGAGAGATGCAGAAGAGTAATAAAGGAAGTAATAGCTTGTTTCCAGACTTAAAAGCAGTCAACGATCTAAAAAGCTAGGAAACACCTTTGGATTATTAGAACCAATTCCTCTTTAGTAGTTTTCCCTTCTCTTTTTTCTATTCATTTTTCTTTCCTTTCTCCTGACACACATTTTTATTGCTGATGCTACATAGGAACTTATAACATTGAGTTGATGCACTCTATTTTAATCCAACTATCAGAATACACGACAGGCTATAAAACCTTATTTTTAAGAACAGGATAATCATACTTGATTTAAGCTATTTTAGTACAAAAGAATTTTTTGAGAATTTTTAAAAGTAATTTTTGAAACTAATTTTAATCTATTTAATTTTCATCTAAATTATTCTTCTTATGTTAACTTTGATATCTGTAAAGAAAAACATGACATTTTAACAAGTTGTTAATTTGTGAAATTGGAATTGAAGTTGTCAGGTCAAGGACCAGACCCCAACCTATGCAGAGATATAATAAGAAAACTTACTGAGAACTCACTATGTGTTGTATTATACTAAAAGAAATTGATTTCTATGCAATAGTTCTTAATGTTTACATTATTTAGGCATGATATTATTTAGTGTATTATGTATTGAAGGAAGTTAATTAAATGAAAGACCAATTTAACTGAAAAATATTTTGGTGTTTATATTATACAAGGTAGTTTGTAAAATAACCAAACACATTTGAACTCCTGATAGGAAAACTAATTTTTGCATGGAGATATGTACAAGCATTATTTCTGGGAGAATAAATAATGTGAGCAAAAGATCATGGATGAGAAATACAACGTTAGTGACAATTATGTGGCTCCATCTAAAACCTGTGAACTGTTACATTGTGAAATTTCTTAACAGAACACTGCAAAATCCAAAATACATCCTTTCACCTGAAGAATCATTAAAACTTTTACAGAAAAGAAATGATAGGACAGCACTTGAGTCTTTGAAAGATTACTTCATTAGAACAATTGACATAGACAAGAATAGAATGAGAGAAATCAGACTGGAAAAGAGATCTTTCTGGTTAAGGTGAAAGATAACCCACACCAGAGATGGTGAGTGTATTTGGAGGGCTAGTTTGAATGTGAGAAGGAAGGCTCATTCATCAGGGATCCCGTGTGTGTGGCTTTGTTTTTGTTTCTGCCTTTGTTTTAACTGAAGTCCTTTCTGGTTCACCTACCCTCCAAGTAGAATTGTCTTGTCTTTGTTGCATCTGTACAGGATCTTTTGCTGAGGTTGGAAGAGGAAAGGAAAACAATTTTATTTATACAAGCATCATCTCTCACTTATAACAATTATGTATTTTATTTCTTAGAATATCATGCTAAGTGAAATAAGTCAATCCCAAAAAACCAAAGCTGAATGTTTTCCCTGAGAAGTGGATGATGATATATAATGGGGATGGGGGGATGGGGGGGTGAAAGAAGAATGGAGAAACTTTAGATTACATAGAGGGAAATGAGGGGATTTATGAAAATTGGTGGAATGAGACAGACTTCATTACCCTATATAAATGTATGATTACACAAATGGTATGAATCTACAATGTGCGCAACCATAGAAATGAAAAGATGTACCCCATTTGTGTATAATGAATCAAAATTCAGTCTGTAAAATAAAAAAAATAATAAAAAAAGAAAATGTGGTATATATACAAAACAGAGTATTAGCCATAAAAAAAGAATGAAGTCCTATCATTTCCAGCAAAACAGATGTAACTAAAGAACATTATATTAGGTGAAATTAGCCAGATACAGAAAAGCAAGTGCCACATAGTCACATATTCTTTCTCATCTGTGGAAGTTAAAAATAAAAATCTGAAAATATAATAGTGATTAATATGGACAAATAAATTTTCAATGTGTCAATGCGCTTTTAAATGACTTGGCTACAATTTGTTTCTTAGTTATCTGTTAATATATAAATGGGCTTGAAAAAACAACTTGATAGACTTAAATTAAGGAATGAGCAAGAGCATTAGTCTAAAGAATAAACATATTGAAAACTGTTCTAAATGTTAAGCATAAATTAAAACAAAAGTACATTTCCCCATTTATTCTGTTGGCATAGAACAAGAAGTTTGGTAATACACTATGCTGGCCACAGTGTAAAGAGACAAACATTCCAATACACTGCTGGTGGAAGTGTTAATTGGTATCATCTCTGTGGAAGACAATTTGGCAGTAAAACCAAAATTTTAAATGTACATTCTCACTGACCCAGCAATTCTACTTCTAGATCTAATCACAAACAAAACTCCATGCATCAGAATTTTCATTTCATATTTTTTTATATGAGAAAAAAATTGATGAATAATTTTAAGTGAGGAACTATTTATATAAAACATGTTATACCTCATACTGGTCTGCTGTGGTTAGAAAAAGGAATATATATTTTTGATTGTTGTGTACCTATTCTAAAGTATTAGGGGAAAAAAGACACATTGTTATCTGGAGGATACATGTATAAAACCATACTGATGATAGTACTGCTGAGGGCTAGAACTGGAAGATTGCTTTGGAATGGAAATTCAGCTTTCATTATATTCTTTTGGGGGGGCAGCAATGTTAAAACAAGTTTTATTTATTTTTATAATATTTTTAAGGTATAAAACATGTTGTTCGATGTGTGTGTACCTAGTAAAGTGATTACTATAATTAAGCAAATGAAAATATGCATTATCTCATGCAATTACCTTTCTTAGTCTACTCAGTTAGCAAATTTCCAGTCCATAGTACAATAATATTAACTACAGTCTTTATTTTGTTCATTAGATGTCTAGACTTATTCATCTTTTAAAACTGCAACTTCTTTGTGCCCTTTGACTTCTATTTTCTCATTCCATTTCCTTACCCCACTCCCATTCCTTGTAACCACTACTCTACTCTTTGCACTCAAATTTTTAAAAAATAATTCCACTGATAAGTAAGATAATACAGTATTTTTTCTATGTCTAGTCTATTTCACTAAGCATAACATTATCCACTTTTATGCATTTTGTTACAAATGACATTCTCCATCTACTTTGTAAAGGTGAATAATATATAACAAAGTCATATACTCGATAGTGAAATAAATAATAAGTTGATTTAAAAATAGACAAAAGAACCAGACATGGTAGTGAAACCCTTTAAACCCAGTAGCAGAAGGATTGCAAGTTCAAAGAAGCCTCACCAACTTAAGAAGGCCTTAAGCAACTTAGTGATACTCTGTCTCAAAAAAAAAAAAAAAAAAAAGACTGGGATATGGCTCAGTGGTTAAGAGTCCCTGGTTTCAATTTCCTGGTACCCAACAAACAAAAAAATACCTGAACAAACATTTCTTCAAAGAAGACATAAAAACTGTCAACAGGTATAGGAAAAGATGTTCTACATCACCACTCATCAGGAAATTATAAATCAAAACCACAGTGAAATATCACCTCACACATATCAGAATGACTGTTATAAAAAGACAAGAGAGGACCCAGGACATAGCTTAGAAGTTGGTTTTGCCTCACATGAGCATGTCCGTAAGCTGGATCTCCAATAACACACACACACACACACACACACACACACACACAAACACACACACACAAAATCAACAAGAGACAACAGGTAATGATAAGGGTGTGAAGAAAAGGGACTTGTTACACTTTTGGAGGGAATATAAGTTAGTGTAATCATTATGAACAATATAAAGATTCCTTCAAAAATAAAAGGCAAACCTACCATGTACTGCAATCAGCAGCAATTGCAATCAGTTCAGAATATCTGTACATGTTCACTGTGGCATTATTTACAATAGCCAAGATATGAAAACAACTGAACCATCTTAAAACATATGAGTGGATAAAGAAATTGTGGCATATACACATAATAATACATTATTCATTATATTTTATACAACTCATTGTCAATTCCATAAAATTGGGATTTAAAAAAGGGATGAGGATAACAGTGTTCATTTAATCAAGATTTTGATTTATGATTATAAGTGTGTGCCATCCCACCCAGTTGCCCCAATATGAAAGTTATTCTTATACAACATCCAGACCTTTGTAAATGAAGGGTTAGAAGACAAAGTTATAAGGATTATTATTATTTTTGGATTTTTTTTGGAAAATGATTCTGTAATAAAATGACATTAGTATTACTTTTACTTAGGGGAAAAGATGAATAAGAATATATATCTCTTTTTATTTAGGCTTAATTTTTTCCTCTGAAGAAAACTTGAATTCTCCTAATGTTTAAAATGGAAGGGAAAAAAAATGATAGAGCAATTCCTCCAGATTGAAGTTGTTTGAAATAGATAACCTAATCATTACGTAATGGCAGCACGAATCAAAGATTAACATTTAAAACAGTTACTTGGAAAAATGCATCAAGATAGTTTTCTTAACTTTTTAAATTTAAACATGTACTAAGTTCTTTTGTTTAGAAGACATCTGATAAAATATCTAGAAGAAAATAATAAGAATGAGAGATGAGGTGCTTATCCAAGCAACTGTATGCTAATTTTGAATAGTTGGCATTTCAACACTCACTTTGGAACAAGAACCCACATAAATAAATATATATAAAATAAGTAAATTCATACATATTCACATATGTGATTTAATAAATATATTACATATATATTTATACATGAATAAATCATATAAATATTCTGAATGCTTTTGTTCTATTATAATTTTTTAAATGTCTTAATATATATCATATATATATCTTAAAATTATCATAAGACAAATACATCCAGAATGTAAAACTTTGTTTTAAGTGAAGTATCATCAGGCATGCTGGTTCATTTAGAGATTGAGCCTGGAGGATCACAAGTTTGAGGCCAGTCTTGGAAATTTAGTGAGACCCTCAGCAATTCAGCAAGACCCTGTTTCAAAACGACTGGTGATATTGCTTATTGATAAAGTGCCCCTGACACTTTGAGTTTGATCCCCAGTACTTAAAAAGAAAAGAAATTTAAATGAAGTATGAACTCCAGCATTTTCAATAGCTCATGATGTAAATTTTTTTAATAACTTCTTCATTGAACAATATAAAATTGCTTTCTTTCAAGCTCTCCCGTATTTCTGGCATCCTTGACTTTTCTTTATTCCTTCTTTATCCAATATCCCCACACCCTATAAAATCTCACCAAACTTTTTTGAAACAAACTGCTTTTATGTGAGATTTACTTCTACATCTTTATATTTTGTCACAGTGAAATAGTAAATTTTTGAGGAAGAGATTGGTTATACTGATATAAAGGATATGCAGTGGCATGTGATGTAACAAATAAGCAATTAAAAGCATTTACTTGTAACTCTTATTACCAATGTAGCCAAATCAAAATAAGACTATCACAGCAAAACATTTAAATATTACCTATAGAAAATCATATCTCTAAAATGTTTACAAACTGAAATTAAATCTTTGCAATAAAGTACAATCATAGTCATTATTTAAGGATCTCAGCTTCAATTTGTTTTAGCAAATTAGCATTGTATACCACAAGCCACTTTAATAAAGTTACTTTTTTTAAAATGTAGAAAAACAAGTAATTAAAATGAAAGAAGACAATAATTTTGAATTAATAAATGTAGTCTATGCTATTTTGCTGTTACTCAGGATTCAAACCTACCTTCTCTTACTTCCAAAAAAGAATCTATGCTTTAAATCATTTTGTAAGATTTCCTTTTTTCAGGGCAAAAACAAACATAATTGAAATAACACAAAAAAGATAATCACTTTCAATGTGTACGAAGTAAATTTAATACCATGCAAATGAAACATGCCACTATGAGCAAATGAATAAAAATATATTAGAAAATAAGTTATTTTCTTCATATTTGGAAAATTAGAGTGACAACACCCATGTATGTCTGCACAAAATTCAAATAATTTTTCTGCCTTAAAAATCCTACATACAAAAGAGACTTTATAAGCATCAATAACTAGAGAAATAAAGGGAGATCATTGACTTTTAGTCCTGCCCAGTTTTACATCTTATTTCTTCCTTGCCAAAAATTATGAAGGAATGGTGAATATTATTATTCTACAAGGAAGAAATTTTGGCAAGGTTATCTTGTCCCCTCAGGGAAGAAAGACATGAAGAAGCAGCTGAATCAGTTTTAAACCTGAGTTTTCCAAGTCCAAACTCTTTGCTTGACCTGCCATTTTACCATGAATGTGATCTCTTTTCTTGTTTTTTTTTTTTTTTTTTTTTCCCTGTGGTGCTCATCCTACATTTAGCTGTCAACACCTAGAGCTCTGAGTTTTTCAATTCTCTTCATCAAAACCTCATCACTCACACAGTTGTGGAATTAAAATCCTTAAATTAAATTAAATCTTTTTAAATTCATTGAAACTGGAGTTGAACCTTATGTTAAATACCATCTAATCTAAAAACAAAATTATCTTATCCTCTTGCTTCTAAACAAAATCCAGATTCTTCAATTATTCCTCAAAATTGTCCAACTGCCTTCATGTTACTAATTTTTAACTTTTGTTTATTAGTTAGATTTCTTACTTCCTCCTACATATCTTCTTCCTTTCTGCTCTTACCCACTGACCAAAAATGAATATTAGCCAAACAAAAATTGAAATACCCTGCAAGTTTTTTTAGTGCTTCTTACTATTGGGAGTTACTTTAATTCATTCCTAGAATTACCATAACTGTTTCTCTAAGATCCTCAGAATGGATGATCAATGTCTCTACAGTTTTATTTCCTGATATTTTCTTAAGTTTAATATTAGACTGTGTAATTACAGAACAAATAACTTTCTACAGGTCCATTTTCAGGGATCAAACATCTCCTTTCTTTTGAATCTCCAAAAGCACATGATATTATAGACACTAGGTTTGTAAGAAATACCTAGCCAAGTAAATGGAATAAAAGATCAGATACACAGAATCATATTTAAATGTTCACGTTCCCAAGGTATCAGTATTCTTTTCTTCAAGTAAAATAGCATTGCACTTTATGCAAAGAATTGAACTACAGAATTGAACTAAAAATTTATTTTCCCCAGTATATTTTTTAAATTTTTCTAAAACTGTCATTTTTATCATCAAAAAGTTGATTTTTTTTTCTTATTTTTATCACAAGTGAATGACATATTACTCCCATTTACATGCAAGGAAATGTTAATTGACTTGTCTAAAATTACACAGCTAATAAATAAGTTCAGAGGCAACACCAAATCCTAAAATTCAAACATAGTATCGTCTAATCCATATTGCTCCCTATGCTAGATCTATTATTATAAATATTTATATAATATTTAAAATGAGCTCTCATATTATTGTTAAATTGCTATATAAAGGAGGCTATGTAAAAAAGTTTCATTAACTTCACAGTTAGTTCACCCATATAAAATGTTTGACCAGTACTATAATAACCTACACTTAATACTAAAACAAAACAAACTTATTTATAACAACATGCAGGAATTGTTTTTCATTGCATCTCAGACACATTCATTTTGCCACAGACTCAGCTGTATCATCAGACTTGATGACTCTAAAACACTAAAGTTAGTACCATAATGAGATGTGGAAAAACACAACTTTCATTTAAAGTGGTTAGGTGAATCTTGGAATCAAATTTACTTCAAAATAACTTAGGCTCCAGGAGGTAAATGCAGCAATTAAAGAGCCACTGTTAAAGTGAAATGTTCCAAGGTGGGTAAATTCAAGAAGAGAAAAATAACAGCAGTTTCTATAAAGAGAAATTTTGAAAATTTGTACCTTGTCTCATGTACCTTTATCATTGAACATTTCACATTGAATTACATTTACCCTGTCTGGTCATTTATTTTAGCAGATCTTGAACTACATTATTTTCCTTTATATTTTTGCTTAGGACTACAACTCTCTACAGTAGACCATTTGAGTGAGTTAAAAATATTTTCCTTAATTATAAAAGGAAGTAATTTTCACTACTTTTACTCACTGAGTTTCATACTAACAAGACCACATTGAACAACAAGGAACAATAAATAGTCATCTGTGCTTAACACAGTTAATATGGTAAACTTTCATAAAGTCACTTGATTATTTAACTTAAATCCCAAGTAACTACTCTTTTTCATTATGATTACTGTTTTCTGAAAATACTAAAGAATCCAAAGTAACTTTTAGGAATCTAGTAAATATCCAAAGAAAGAAATTCAGATTATATTTATTTGTTTGACTTGCTTTATATTTTCTACTAGAGTTAATATTTCTTTGCAAATTTTACTACGTGCCTAGAGTAGAAGTGACCTTAAGATAAGACATTAATATCCAGTCATAATCCTTTACCACACCTGTTCTACACTTGTCCTTATAACCTTTAGAAATTCAGTATTTAAAGGAAAGGGGAACCGTAAAATTGGAATTCATATACACACATAAACACACTCAAGCTCATCACAATTTAAATGTTAAAGCTTCAAGAGAAGTCATCTGTAAAAATAATGTTATACCAGAAAACCCAACAGTAGTTAAGCTGCTTTGCACTGATTTGTGCTATGGTGATTTTATTTTTTATTATGCTCAATTCTACTGAAGAATTTTTAACATACATATTCATTCTAAATTTATTTACATTACATTATTAGATGAACTTTGGTTCATCTACATACTCAATTTGCTTTCTTAACCTCCTTTGGTGCTATAACAGTAAAATTTATATATAAGTCGATATTTGAATTTTACAACTAAGAAGAGAAGTGTGTAATTCCAGAGAATTTGTTTTGTTATCAAATGATTTATAATCATTACCCTAAGGAAGCCCATGATTTAAAATTTACTCAAAACTTGCCAACCCATTGTTATATTTCCTCACCCTCATTTCTCACTGAGATATTTCATTAAGTTTCCCACTGAGCATTTATTACTGAAAAAATAAATAAGACCTCTAACTGGGAAGAAAAAGTATCAAAAAAAAAAAAAAAAAGAATGGGTGTTTCCTTCCATATATAACAGTGGGAAAAAAAAAATTACTTCTGTTCTTTTTCCTAATTGAATGTGATACTCTTCTGGTTTCCCAAGTTCTCAACCAAAACTTGCAAGTTTCTTTTCTAAGATTTAACTGTTGAAGGCACATTCAGTTCATTGTGAAAAAGTTTCCAACCAGCAGTTAAGTTCTTCAGTTCTTGATTAAGAGAATGTGGGCATAGCAGTGTCCTAAGTTCATGTTATTAGATATTAAATTCTCTAATCTTAAAAGTGTTTTATAGATAATCAATGGCAAGAAAAAAATTACATGTACTGTGTCCTAATATCAATTTGAATTGATACAAAAATAAGTCCAAAATTTCACAGTAAACAAGATTGTTCCCACCTAGAAATGTAAGAGACCTGAGTTCTAATTTCATTTTTTCATTACTTAACAATGTTGAAATCTCACTTCTTTGTATCACACATTACCAGTCTTCATGATACTAGGTGAAAACGGGAGCTTTATAAGGTTCTTTCCAAGACTAAATGCATTGTTTTGTCACCATTTCTTATGTAGTTCTCACAATTTGTCCTTAATAATTCATGGGATTTGTGCTGGTTTTTAACGAAATGGTTATTTTAACACCAGGAACTCTCTTTTAATTACTTACACAGAATCATTAGAACAGTGACATTGAAAGAAACAGAAGATAGCAGTACACTGAATTATGAAATTTAAGGTTGCAATTTTTTTTTAATTTGTTACTCAAAATCCCCAACACTGAAAAATCTCCTTCCCATTACCAAAATAAAATAAAATAAAATAAAGTAAATAAAATTGTCACAAATTATTTTGTTATTTTGTAGTATGGGAGATGAAATTAGGAAAATTTAGTTCTTTGAGAAAGCAATATGAACCACCGAGTTTCAAAATAACTAAGTCAAAACACAAAGTCTAACTTGGATTAAACATGGAACTTTTCATAAGTTCTTGGAAATATTTCAGGGCACTTGTATTTATCTATTCACATATCCAGGGAACTATCTCATATTTAATGATTATGAAATGACAAATAAAACTTCTGTCTAGAACATAAGAATTATTCTAATTCCCTATTGCCACTCAACTGTATCTTCCAAATGATATCAATTTAATCAACACAGATTTTGTCTAATTCTGTAGTTTTAGAGACTGAAGAACAATAGTATCTCAACAAATATCACATAAATTGAAGCAAATTTATACATAAAACTCCCATTGGAGTACATTGGTGGATTAAAATAGATGTTCTAACTTCTTCAAATGTCACCTTCAATCTTGGTTTAATTTCAGAAAGTTTTTTAATTAATACATTCAAATAGTAAATTAAATATTTGATAAAATAGAGATGAAACTATATACTTAAAAGTAAATTTATCATGAAATATTCCATTTTGCTATTAGTTATAGATATAAACTCCAATAAATAGAAAAAAAATTGTGAAAATACATGAAACCTGGTGTGGTTGTGGACACAGTATTAAATATTATGCTATTATAATATCCTTCTTTAAAAAATCATCTGCTTTTCGAACTCCTAATAAATGTTTTTGCTAATATGTATATCAAAGTCAAAACAATTTCAAAGGACTTTTCACCACCTATGTGATCAGCAAAATTTCTCTTCCTAAACCCCATATGACAGAGTTACTGCTAGAAGGTAATGGAAGATGAGATGTTCTTCCTGAGCATTTGACAGCTGTAAGAATGATGTGGAAGAGATTTCTACACCTCTCATTAAATGTTTGCACATGTAATTAGTTTTTTCCAGTTAATGTAAGGAAAAAATATTTCATCACTTAGATAAATTTAACACTTTCTTCTTTCTCCTTTACCATAATATAACTGCTTAGAATTTGAATAATGTGCACAACCCTTAAGTACATATATATTTCTTGGTAAACACAGAATTATAAAACTGAGATTAGTGAATAGTGCATACATATAACTTAGCCCCTTCTTTTCTATCAAGAGCTCAATTTTTTTTGATGTATGCAAACTGAGTTATGGAGTATTTGAAACCCAAATTAGCACAGAGGAAATCCAAATTCTGTTGAATTTGTTTATAGAAATGTATTTGTGAGAAAATACATAAGTAGTGGTAATACGAGATAGCAAGTTCTTTAAGGGTAAGTCATTATGAATTCTTGAGGGATACATGAGAAATACAGAACAAAAATAATAATTTTACACCTGTGTTGTCAAATGCACTTAATGAAACATTTCTAAATCACTTAAAAATGACAGTGATTATAAGGAATTTCACCTTAAGAAAAACATGGGAAATAATAGTACAGTCGTTTCTAAAGAGTCTCAAAAATGATAAATCTCACACTATTTTATATCAGATTAAGAAATGACACATTCATTGGCTTTTTGGTTTCCACAAAACAGAATATATT
The DNA here is from genome assembly GCF_902686445.1 of Sciurus carolinensis. Classification (NCBI taxonomy): domain Eukaryota; kingdom Metazoa; phylum Chordata; class Mammalia; order Rodentia; family Sciuridae; genus Sciurus; species Sciurus carolinensis. The sequence goes on along the minus strand of NC_062223.1, from coordinate 99,841,117 downwards.
TTCATGTATTTTTCTGAATCACTTGATGGTTTACTTGGAGAGTTCCATTTCCCTGTACCAACAAAGAAACTTCCACACTTTGCCAAGTATTTAAGTGTTATGAGATGATATGGAAAGAGGCTATATCATGAGAACAATATACAGTACTTTGAAATATGAAATTAAAAACTTGTATTTTAACTCAAGAAAGTTTTTTATGCAAATGAAAATGTTCTATATTTACTTTATAAAAATATAATTCAGAGGTACACTAGAAGAGAAATTATAAAAAGTGGTCCTAAGATAAGTTCATGTAATTTAATAATATAATACTTGATTTGTTAAGAGAAATCTATTTGTAAAAATACATAAAACGTGGTGATACAGGGCAGTAAGTTCTTTAGGCCATGATGAATTCTTAAGAGACTGGTTAAAAAAAAAAAGCAGAAAAAAATTTGCATGAAATAACTTTGATGAAATAATCTAATTATAAAAACTTGTCTTTCTAAAAAGTAAATATATACATGTGTGTGTGTGTATGTATAATAAAGCCATTTAAATTTATTTCTTCTATCCACTGTATGGAAACATAGAATTTGCCTTTTTAAATTTTAAATGAAAATCATTTATTATAAAAAAACTGTTCAAGTCTAGGAAATAAAAACTGATTATATTCCATTTACCAGAACCTTCTAACAATATACACTGGAATATTTAAAAAGTCATACAAAGGGCTGGGTTTATAGCTCAGTGGTAGAATGCTTGCCTAGCATGCATGAGGCACTGGGTTTTCTCCTCAGCACCACATAAAAATAAATAAATAAAATAAAGGTATTATGTCCATCTACAACTAAATTTTGTTTTAAAAAATCATATAATAGGCAAACTTAATTAAAAGAGCAGAGAGATAAAACATGGTTCATTATAGTTTTTAATCCTAAAACTTGCGGAGTTTTATATACTTCATTACTTTTTAAAATGGAAGAGTCTCTAATGTACTGTTATTGATCACAAATAAAATAAACCTCTGCAGGAATTCTACTGCTTTGAACTTCTGACCAATCTCTTTCCTGCTATAAAGTGCTAAGAAGTTCATGTAACATATTAGCACAGTGCACAGTCTTAACGCCAGTCTAAAAAATATCACGTCAGAAACATACAACTCTCCTGTTTTATACCTCTGTCTTCGGGAATAAGAAAGAAATGAAAACTTCTAAGCTCTTGAAGTCAGAATTTCTAAAGGTAAACAATATAAGTTTATGAATCTCTTTAAGATAAATAAACTGCCAACCTCTTAGTAGAAATAGTTAAAGATATATTTAAGAAGATAACTCAAAAAGACTATAGGTAATCAAAAATGTGTGTTAAAATGGATTCAGAAAATCACACTATTTTAAATATCTTCATAACATTCTAGAATAGTTTTTGATCCATTGGGGGACTAAAAAAACTCTGCTATAAAACTTTGGTTTTGCCAAGGTAACTTATATATAGTCAAGTCATGTTCATACTACTATAGTCATATAGAAAAAAAATTCATCTTTTTATTTTAGTCTTTACAAAAATTACTTTTGTGTTATCTATAAGTAAGATGAGTTCCAAATGACTTGACCAGCATAGCATCCTCTTACTTTATTTCTACAGAGAGCCCTCTACCCTTTACTGACACTCTCTGGTCCTTAATGCTGTCTGAACATCAAACCATGCTCACTTCTACCCTGAGGTGGTGAAGGGTTATAAATTGTTAAATAAAAAAAGAAATATATGTTAGCCAAACGTCACTTTTCTAGTAGAGTTTTACTTGTAAATGCATGAGATTAAAATTCCACAAGCAAATAATTTTTAATGATACTTCTTGAGTAAACATATTTATGTATATGTGCATGATTTGAGTTTAGTTCTTCTCTCTAACTTACCAACCTCATAACTATTAGGTTTCAGACCACCTAACAGTTCAAGTATTTATTGGTCACCTTAAGAAATGTTCAGGTATGTCAGTCATCCTTTTGAAAATCCCACAACTCTGTCTTTTCAGATGTATTTCCAAGAGCATGCTGGTGAACAGGAAACTTACAACTTATACACACATCTGGTATTTAGGTAATCATTGTGGTAATGTTCTTTTTTCTAAACTTTATGGATCCTAATTCTCAATATCCTTGTCCATGGAATCAGAAAGTAAAATTCTCAGTTTTACTCTTCATTTCTTAGGTTTTCAGAAGTTTTAAAAAGGAACAATTAAAGGGCTCCACCAACCCCTACCCAGAAACATAGTCACTTACATTGTAATAAAAATCTCATTTACTTTCTGTTTTCTCTTTTCGAGTATGCCTTAATATCATTTTCTCAGACGCCAGCTAAACTATTTTTCAAATTCTTGTTTTTATATCACATTAAATTTTTTAGTTAACCTTAGCTCTGAAACTTGTTCTAGCTTTACTTAACCAGACTTAATTGATTTTTGCATGTAATGTGTTTTACTTTTTAATACTTTGTCTTATTTTCAAATTCTTCCACAGTAATTTTGTGTTTTACATTTGATCAGAGCAAACATATGCCTGACAAATTTAAGACTTGACATAATGGTTCACACAGAACTTATAACAATTTAAGCATGTAATATGAAAATATGCAAAGAATCATGTGTGAGTTGTTCAAAATTGTCTACAGGCATTTAAAAAGTATTATCTTAATATTTACTAAATCTTTCATATTTAGTGTCACTGCATTAATCATGATGTACTCCTATATGTTCACTGTGATATTCATAAGTATTTCTGGAGCAATTCAATAACAACCAATTACACTCCCAATAATTTTTAAATTTGACTATCTGTCCATATTTTTTAAGCACTGGAATTCTAATTGATATTTACTTTTTTCATACTTACTTCCATAGCTAACTTTCAGAATCAAAGTAGAAGTATAGGACCTCTAAATGATTTCTTTTAAATTAACCATCAGATGAAATGCCTGTAGGTAGTAAAGCTTTGTATATACAACAGTTTAAAAGTTTTTGCTTTTGAGTCTGTGTTAAAATCACCATACTGAATTGTACTTTTCATGCTAGAGAATTTATACAATTTTTAAAAACATATGGTGGATTCTTGTTCTTTATAAAATTAATTAAACCAACTTAAAAATTTCAGGTTGTCATAGTAATTCACAGCTTTCTGTACATCATATTTATCTAGGTGCAAAAATATTCTTTCCCACTTTTCCTAATAAAAATAAGGATTTTTGAACATATTTTCATATTTTCAATCCACCACATCCTATACAATACTTAGAAAAAAATCCAAGATTGTTTTTCTTGGTTTCCCGAACTTCACAGAACTCCACTTATAGAGCATCTGTCCTGAATTTTAACAAGTTATTGCACTGCCAGATGCCCGGTTATTTGGACTGTATTCTCGAAAACACATTGCTCCAGCATAAGACCTACAGTCAGTACCTGAGAACAACATCCTTTTTTTCTGACCATTTGACTTCTTCTGTAGAAACCTTCTTACCCCATCCTGGCATATATTACATTATAATTTATTTCTGTGAATCATTTGCTCTTATTTTGGGTGACATTAGGAGATATGCAAAAGGGTTATATTTACTCTTGCTTCAACTTTTCAGCATAAAATCCCAGCAGAGAAAAATAGCATGTTTTAAAAAAAGAAAAAGAAGAAAAGAAAAGCTTCATCTAACAGTTTTTACATTCTGGCAACATGGTAAGAAAGGATGGCTTTTCAGAAGCCAATGTGTCAAAAATCCTAAGTGGCTGGGAGATGAAGTGCACAATCACAGAAAGCAGTCACTGGTAAAGGAATGTCAGCCACTTACCAATGAGATGCCAGACTCCCCTGTCCTTCCTCTGTGACTCTCAGTTCCTGTCTCCCATCCTCCTGCCCGTCGGCACAGTTCAGATAGAGCAGTTCCTTGGGTCCTTTTCAGCCTGTGGCAGAAGAGAATTGCGGAGTTTTTAATCATTCAGAGGGAATCCTCCGGCTTGCCCTGCCTCTCCCAGAAGACCGGACCCAGGTAACGCATCCTTTCCGCCCCGAGCTTTAATGGCACTTTGGCTGCTGCCTTCTCGCAGTTACACTCCCCCTCTCTGTAGTTGGTTATATTGGGAAGTAGGTGCGGCGCCTCCTCCGGCTGGTGTGTTTGGGGCTCGAGTGTTTTCCTCCAATGCGTCCGCGCGCCCCGCGCCCCGCGCCTCTGACTGGCTGTGTCCTCCCGGAGCGGTCCCTCGCCCCTCCCCGCTCGCCCGCGCTGTCGCTGTCGCCCGCGCCCAGCGCTTCACTGCCTCTCGCTGAAAAGGTTCATTTAGCATGTCCCCGCGTTTAAAAGACTGTTTGCCTCAAGAAGGGTTTTTAAATGCTGCTGCGCTCCTCTCACTAGTCTACCGGTATTTCCCTTGCCTCCTAAGTACGGAGGGCTTGCCCCCCTTCCCCAGGCTTTTCTGCTCTGCAACCTTTCAGTATTTAACATTCAAAGATTACAAAGCAAACGTGTTGGCTGAAGACTGCACGGGGAGAACGCAGAGGCAGAGTCCCTTCCTCTCGCGCCAGCTGCTGTCTTTCTCCTCTCTGATTCCAAGTCTTTGGCTTCTACCTCTGACAGCAGCCGCACAGACTCTCGCGTTCACTTAGGTTGGCTGGAGAGCGGCACTTTCTCACTTTGGAGAATTTTCTTAGGTCCTGACTGGGAAGCACTTCTCTTTTGTTTGTACGCTTGCTAGTTTCATCTCAGGACTATTAGGTTGGAACTGTTTTTATTTCTCCTTGATTTTGTTGTTGCTTCGTGTCAGTTCTAAAAAAGCTAAGGAAATAACCGGCTTAGTCTCAGACAGCAGCTCTTTTTCTGAATTTTTATATCACAATGGCTGTAATTGGAAAAATAGCACAGGTAGTAAATCCACAGTGTGGCAGCTTTAGTGCCATTGTTCTGCCAGTTTCCCTTCTACTTTTTCTCTTTCAGTCTTTGACTCATTCTCCAATTCCCTCAATTCGTCTGATTGGTAATTGCCTGTTTGTTAAATTACGTACTTCTCTTTGCAATGTATTTCCATAGAGAATGTGGTTTGCACCTGTATTTAGTGGAAAGGCAAGCCCACGTACTGTCTTCTATTCCTGTGTGTCTATACATAAAAACGTGCGGGAGTCTCAGGTCGCACCTGTATCGGTTGGTGTCCGTTTTTCAAGTGTGTGAGTCTAGCTTGACCCTGTACTGAGGCTGCTTCCTCTGCTCACTTAATTCCCCAATGGGGTCTGACTGGCTCTAATTGGCAAGGAGAGTACAGTACCATGCTGCCTGTAGCTGGAAGCCGTCTACCACCAGCTCTGTGTTCTTTCTCTTGCAGCTTTTCTGGGTAATTAAAATTAGTCTTTTTCCTGTTTCTTGGTTTTTTCTCATTCATCCACGGATGTTGTACAAATATCCAGTCTACTCTTAATGGCCACCCTCAGGATCTAGGTTGATTTCTGGTTCTGTAGCAAAGACAAATTTGTGTGCTCCCATTTAATGCTTCTCTACCCTTCCATACTTTTTATTTCTTGTTCCCTCTTTCCAGTAATCAGGTTATTTTCTTTATGTGTTAACTGAAGGATTGCTGTGGAGATTCGACTTCTCTGAGCTTTTCCTCTGCTTCACTGGCTTCGCTCCTGCATCAGGCTGTTGGTTAACACAGAGAATCACCAGGGTTTTTATAACCTCTTTAAATATATCACAAAATAGATTCAAAGTCTAAGAGCTTTAAAGCATTTTTTATTGTGCAATGAGGTTTTTGTCTTTCAGTGTTTATTATAATTGAACACATATAGCCTTAAGGCAAGATATAGACAGTGAGTTTGCTGATAGTTGTCTTCCTAGAATACCTTTCCATTACACATGATTTGAAAGTTTCAGCTGTTTGTTGAATCATTATATCATCCATTTCACATATTTTCTTTCAACCAGTCTTGATCCCAAAAGGATGTAAGTTGACTTATAGGAATATATTCAATTAAAAATGAATTAAAAGGTGCATCAATAAAATCAAGACAAGATAAGGAAATACTAGCAGAGATGTGATGAAATCAGGATCAGGGTTTGTACAGAAAACTTTCTTGACTTTTTGTTAGACATAGCCCTAAGTTTACTAGGGGGATAGCAAATAGCCAATGTAGAAAAGGAAACACCATCAGTCACATGACTGGTACCTTCCCACAAATAGCAAGGACAAGAAAGTTCACCTTCCACATGTTGCATATGGAGTACATCTTTCTTCCTTTTAAATTGAAGAATCTAAAGGATTATGATGTTTTGAATTTTTATAAAGGGGGCAAAACCATCACAACAACAGGGTATGAACACATTTTTGACACAAGTAGACAATGTAATGACATTTTTCCTTTTGAGGTTTTTCTAATACTTAAGGAGAAAAAGGAGATGTTGAATGTGATTAATCAGAGGTGGTATGGTCTATTTCCATCAGTACAAATTGAGAATGTAGACTTCAAGTCATTCTTTGGGATTGGTGAGGTTACATGGCTACATTTCATCAGAAACCAGAAAGAATGACTATACTTATTCTTTTACTACTTATAGTGTTTCATTTTGCTGTATTATACAATGATATGTTACATATTAATTTCTATATGTGCAACATATATATAATTAGCTTAGCTGACTTCATTTTTCAGAAAAAAAAACCTGGAATTTCGCTATCATGAAGTTTATTTTGTGCTGTGTATTTTTATTTTTTTGCTTGGAAAGTGAGAGCTGTACCGATCATGTTCATGTCTATGTCCTCTTAACATGGTTCAAGCATGAGCAGGTCAATATCTGAAATTCAAGAAACTGGTTTTTAAAGTACCAAAAACCCAAAAATCCTTGTAGGAGTTCTTCTAAGAGAAACAAACTAAATTATTTTCCAAGTTCATACCAAATATTTCCACATATGCTGTAACTAAAATTTTCCACTAATACCATGTGAATATGGGATTTTAAGCTATTGTCTATTTTTATTTAATAGACATGGAACTATTCATGTCATTATAAAATCCCAATATTTTTCACTTAATAAAACATTATTAAAGATCACTTACTTCTCTTTATTTGACAACGTCAGTGACATTTTGGAATTCACCAGTCATTCTCTGCACTAATAAAATAGTCTTTGTACATTGAATGAATTAAAAATATTGTTTGCAGGTGGGTTAAGTGGCTTATCAGGTAATTTTTTCATGGTAGGGTTATAGTACCTCTACCTAGCTGTCATGTTGCTTATCTGATCTTGTTGTCTAGCCATCTTTGTGTAAATGTCTTAATCTCTTTATCTGCTAGTCCCCAGTGGGCAAGCAAGCAGATGCAGCACATCTGTAGCAGTTGACTTGCCTCTAAGCTTTTGTCTTTTTCATTTTACAGATTTTTAAACCATGTCCTCCTTTCTCTTTCTTTGGATTTAATTCATATAAGGTTCTATTTAATAGATCATAATTATTATTATTATAGTCTTCCAAATTGTAATATAAATAAAGGGGAACAGCAATATTCAATTAAAATCTAGATGAATCATCTTTCTTCAATCCCCTGCTTTACCTTTTCAAACTGTTTCCAGCATTTGCATTTTCTATTTTATTGTTTTAATCCTCTGTTATCTTTTAATAAGAGCAGGAACGTGAAAGTACTTGAAAGTATAATTAAGAAAATGAAAACCTTGCATTGTCAGTGTACACTATATTCTTTATAAATATAAAAGAAAACATGAAGATCCAAAAGTAAACTTTCACTGAAATTGGAAAAAGTATGAGGATTTAAATTTTCATTTGGGTTTCTTAGAACATTCATCTTACTAATATAGCTGTTTTGTGGAAACAAAAATAAACATATCTTAATCATACTTAGAAATTATAGCAACTTAATTAATTTAACAGCTGCTTCCACAAACAGCACTAAAGAACTTAGCCTATTTTGTGGATGTCTTGATAACATCTGCAACCAAAATCATTAAAGAGGTATGAATGATCAGCTCTTGTATGACTGTTTTGGTGGTCATCTAGGAATGTTTGCTTACGCAGGCTGAAATGTCTGATCTAAATACGGGATTCAGATCATCCTCTGTCACATCTTAGTTCAACAAAAATGTTCCTTCCTCGGAAAGACAAAAAACACTGGCAGTGAAAGTAGATTTCAGAAAACAGGAATAAAGGATGAAATCTTACTAACTTTGAAGTAAAATTTACTCATTACATTTCATCCAGTAACTTCCTCGAAATAAGTATTTCTATTTTTTCTTGGATACACCTTTCGTCTCAGGATGCCCATTAGTTTAATATGTTTGCTTCTCCAGATGTTAAGTCTATTTTACACAACATTATATCACCAAGCTCTTCACATATGAAGTTGTTTCTGTGAAGGAATGCAAACTTTATGATTTATATGACCATGACTAGATATTTCTCTAGAGTCTCCACTTACCAAACTTCTCAATCTGGGATAAAAATATTAATGGTTACTTACATTTGGTCTAAATTGTTGTGTCTGATTTTTGAAGGACTGTCACATGTGTGCTATATATTGATCATTTTCTACCTCTTCCCTTTCTTCAAAAGCATGCCTGGCACATTCACTTGACCTATCTTTGACTTTCTGCTCTAAATCAAAATAATTTTTCTTCTAAACATTGATATCGAATACTACACCCATCTCTTATTCTAATCCTTCATGGTTTCATCTACATCTGAACTCATATTATTTCTAATCCATATTCACAATTAGGCTTAAAAATGTTTTTAACTATATTTATGCCCAGAACATAACTGCATGCTTTGTATGTGCTAAGAAATAAATCACCCCCAACACTGATGCACTTTATGTTTACATTGTAATTGGTTTAGCAGTGTACATATAGGAAACCTCATTTGTTTGTCTAAGACTCCCTCCGAGATTGTATTATATAGCTGAGGCAGATTCATCACCTATTTTTTTGTTCACCGGTAAGCCTGAAGTTAGCAATATCGAACACTAGATGGCACTCATGGTCTAATTAGTAATGTCATTTAAGTTCTTTCCTAGGGACATTGAAATTTTAGGGAGCTGATTTGAACCCCAAATTATGATATGAGACTATAAAAAGTGTTATACAGATTATTTAACATAGAGCACCTGAGAAACACATTGGGTAATCGCAAAATTGTCATTTTAGTAGATGATCTTGTACTTACAAGAGCTATTAATATTTATTGAGGGCTAACTATATACTAGGCATCAGAGTAGGCATGTTTTAGATGAATTGTTCCATTTTATACCAAAGACCTAACTGAAGCTCGAACCCAAGTAATCTGCCTCTACTTTAATGGTCCTAACCTGCTTACTAAGCCAATTTCCATTCTGATTAGAATAAAACAACTAAATCACAACACAAAACAAAAAAAATTTGTTCTTACTAGGTACAGATAACACACCTCATGCATAGAGAGAACAATATAAAGAAAATGATTCTAGCACAGGTGCATAAATAAATTCATGAGTTGCCAGTTTATGGCATTTTCATATAATCAGAGATATATGCTTCATTCAATTAACACTCATTAGGAATCTACTGTGCTAAGCACTGTAAAGAGATGTGGGTTTAAATATTAGATTCTTCCAAAATATTTTTCTTATACTTCAAAAGGGAATCATTACATATTTTCCCAGTTGTAGTGTTGTGCCTAAATAATACCTTATTCAACATGCTAATGGGCATATAACAGCCCACAATTTTGGAAGAAAATACATAGTTTTAGCAATAAATGCTATTCTCTTCTGAAGATACGTTTTGTTGTGTCGAATTTTTTTTTGCCATCAATGCCATTTATATCAAATTTTCTATCTTTGAGTTAAGGAAACTATTTTCCTGTTATCATGTGAAGGTCTGCCTGGCATCTAGAAATTGAACTGTGTTCTTTCTACCACAGCCATTTTCAACCATTGCTTAGAGTAATTGGTAGCAACAAAGGTATCGGGGCTCAGCTGGCAATTGTTCTGATGACGCAGGAGGCTGCTCTGGAACAGCTACATTGGCTTTGCTTGCTGACAATGGTAAAAACCTGCTTTGTGTCTGTGAAATCTCAAGATATAATTTATAAGCTATGCAAGTACAGATACAACACTAATATTTTATGCTTAAATAGCACCTTTCTTGTAAGGATCCCAAGCTCTCTTAATATGGAAAAAAAAAATTAATCCATATATTCTAGCTGGATGACATCTCTTTTATATGCCTCTCATTATTTCCTGTTACACTAACTTTATATGAAAGGAAGGAATCATAGACTGTAAAACAGCTTTTACTGCAACTGGTGAAGAGAAGCTCCTAATGCAATGAAAATGAATTACTTGAGGTGTCAAAGTACAACATACTGCAATTTTGTTATCAACTGTTAATTGATTATTAATTATCAGTTCAAAGAGGACTGACAAGTGTACTTGTAGAGAAGAGAAAAGAGGCTATGTTGGACAGTCCCAAGGAAAACCAAAAAGCTGAGCAAGGTGGCATCACCTCAGCTCAGGCAGCTTTGTTAAATGGTGCTCATTTGCTCACTAATGAGGTAACAGATAGTGATAAGAACCCAGCAGCAGAAGAAATCATATTGGAACCCTGTGAAAAACAATCAGGGGCAAGTAAATCATAATAATGTGTACTGAAAAAAGTAACAGCAATATGTGTTCGGTGGTTGCAGCAAGACTTAATGCAAGACCACCAACAGTGACAAGGCTTGGAAAGCAGGAAGTGTTGTTGTTTTAAAGTGGGGATCAGCACAATTAATATGTCAGGAAATCTTAGAGAAAATTGTAGGCTTGACCAGAGGGAGTTTTAAAAGAGTAATAGTAAAGTCACTAGAGATTTTTGGATATTAAATAATGGTTAAAAAAATAATCTTCAGGTTTCTGGCCACAGATTTCTATCTATCTATCTATCTTTCTTTCTTTTTTTAAACAAGGACAAAAGAATCCAACATTATGATTCAGGAGGATTGGAACTCTGTAGTCAGTCTCCACTGCAGGCCACCCTCTTTTCTCCAGGTCCAGTTTGCCTGTTGTTTATCCTCTGAGCATGTTCTCCCTGGCAGAGCAGAGCCTACACATGCTAACCCTCAACAGTGATCAGACTGCAGTTGCCCATCCTTTCCTCCATATCCAAAAAAGGAACTGTAGAGTTTCCCCACTCCTTTCTCTTTACATTACTTCTATTCTCACATGACCTAATTAAAATTCCAGCTCCTCAGATTTCTTAGACTGACTGATATGAATACAAATCTTAGCGTGATTTGCTCTCAATTGTGCCAGTTATTTCAAAATGAAAATATGCTCTCCATAAAAGGATGAGATACATATATGCATTTCCTTCTGAAGACTAAATTGTTGACTTTTTATTTTTTGATTATTGAGAAAAGCATGTTTGTGATTCAGATTTGACTAAGGCTTGACTCAGGTCGTACACACAAGGCACCATTTTAATGGGGGAGACTTTGACATGGTCTAAAATATCTAGAAAGGTATTATTTTTGATATCTCAGATGGGTTTATCTTCTTAGGGGAGTCAGTGGCTTGCCTATTGAGGGCAAAGCTGCATATAGTAGAAGTTACCAAGTACATCAAGCTTGTCTTTCTCCAATATACAAACCAGTTGTTGCATTTTTTATTGTATATATTTAAGTTGTACAACATGACATTAATATATAATGTAAATGTAAGACATACATATGTATACAGATATATAAGTATATGCTTATATATGTGTATGTGTAAATGATTACTACATTTAAGCAAATTAACCTCTCCCTTACCTTCCACAGTTACTTTATATGTTTGTGAGCATGGTAAACACCTGGAATCTATTATTTTAGCAAATTTAAAGTACAAAATATGATATAATTTACTATAGTTTTCATGTTATTGTTCCTACATAACTGCAAGTTTGTACTCTTTCATCTACTTCTTCACATTTCTTTCCACTCCACCCATGCTTATCTCTGCTTCTGTTTTTGACTATTTTTGACTCTACATATAAGTCAGATCATGAAGTAATTTTTTTCTGTGTATGGCTACTTCATTAAGCATTGACATTTTTTCTTTCATTACAGTGTTATGGTGCTATAAAATGAAATTTCCAAATAAGTATCTATATTCTTATAAAAATTATACAATCAAAATTAAAAGTTTGTTACCTCTCTCAGAGAAATTTGGACTTTAGTCAAAATCAAATTACCACCTATGAAGTTTTCTTATTATAAAATTTACTTAAATGTGAACAGGTTAAAGAGCAGGAAAGAGAGCAGTTCCAAGTGTTGTTCAAATTATGCTTTATGTAACTGAATACCTATGCATTCTATCCCTATCCAGGAATGTATTTTCTTCATTTTAAAAATTTTTTCTTTTTTATTGGTGCATTTATTGGTACATGATGGTTGAATTTATTGTTATATTTTAGTACATGCATACAATATAACAATATAACATGACCAATATGCCTCCCCAGGTCTTCTTCCCTCCCTTACCTCCTCCCACCCCTTGATTCCTTTCCTCTATTGATTTCCGTTTACTTTTCATATGATCACATCCCCCATCTTTCTTCACCTTTGTTACCAAGTATTTTGAGTTGTAGATGGACATGATATCTTTATTTTATTTATTAATTTTTATGTAGTGCTGAGAATCAAACCCAGTGCCTCATACATTCTAGGAAAGTGCTCTATCACTGAGCTACAGTCCCAACCCTTTCTTCACCTTTTTCCTCTCTAGCTTCTACATCTGAAAGAAAATATAGGCTTATTTTGCTTAACATAGTCTCAGGTTCCATCCATTCTTATGCAAATGACATAATGTTTTTTGATTAAAAAATTAAGGATTACTGAATGAACTTATATTTAAAGGAAAGTTTCTGAAATAAATTTTTATTTCCATACTTCTAATCTGAGGTTCTTTGTGCCAGTGTTACTTGGATACATGTACTATTAAAATTAATTTGTATATGGTAGATTAATCTTACAACTAATACAAATTTTCCTTTTAAATTTCTACCTTCTTTTAACCAATGTATGCACTATTAATTCTCTAACACTGTGTCACATACAAAGGTGCATAATCCTTGCATTCAAAAAACTTATAGTCCAGAGAAGTAAATGCAACATCTGAAGTACTTTAGTAGAGGTCCTCTCTGGACTATGCAGGACATGTGCAGAATTCCCCACTCTTCAGTATGCAAGGAGGATGTACATCTCTTCACTATGCAAGGAGGATGTACATCTACATCTGTGCGTCTGTGCCTGAATCTACATTGATATCAGTGTCTGTACAGCATATGGCAATATCTGTATTTGTCCAATGTGTTAGGAGCATAGAGGCCTGTCTAAATTTCATGTGTTCAGAAAAATTAAAATTAGGAAATAAGAGTAGATGCTAAAGTCCCTGAAAAGTAATGAACAGGTAATGGCATTGGTGTAAGTAGAAGCTATATAAATAAAGGACTTGTATGTCATCTTAAGGAAGTGGAATCATTGCAAAGTTTAATTAGGAGGAGATAATTCTGCAGATGAATAGACCTAGAGAAGAAAAAAACAATTAGGGAGCTATTACAATATTTGAAATCATAGATCATGAAAGAATATTTCAAGGCAATGGATTGCAGAGACTTTCAGTAAGGTATCAGAAGCTGGGTAAAAACTTGGTGTTAGTACAAAATTCATCTGCAATCTTTCTTTTCTTCTTAGTGGTAATTAAGCAAACATGATGAGCAAAATAGATGAGAAATGGATTCTGTGCAGAGCTTAATATTCATTGGCCTGTAAACAAAAAGTTTCACCCAATCCATGGTACTGACTGGGACAAAAGGGGAGCTTCACTTGCTCAAAAGTAATGAATGTAGCTGAAATAGAGAATACATGTTTAGTGATTAGATAATGAGTTCATTGATGGACATGGTGATATAGATTCAATTGTACAGCACTCAAGAAAGCTGTCTAGGGTAATATTGAGTACCTGTGATTAGAGGTCAGAGATGATTTGCAAGTAGTATTGGTAGTTGCAATGAGGAATAGATAAGATTTTTATTTTCAGAATGATGACATGGGAAGAGTTCACAAAGATGGAACCTTGGAGAAGATCCCATTTTGGACCCACAGAGAATTAAGAACAAACAGTAGACACAGAAAAAGCAATGTCATCTAAGTGGGAGTAGTATCATGTGAAAAGGTTTTAAGGAAGCCAGAGAAGGAGAGAATTTTAAGAAGAAAGGTGTGCATAAATGTGCAATTCAAAGAAGGCATATAAGGTAAGAAAGGAAAATGGATTTTTAATTTGTCAGATAAGAAATTCAGAATAAATACAGGCATATTATAGTTATTAACCTGCCTCAAAAGTAATGAATATAGAAAACATAAAAATTTGATGCATTTTTATAATGAAAAGGAAGTCTGAGAAAAATTGAAAAGAAAATTCCACCTGACAGTTTTTTGTTTGTTTGTTTTTCCATTTAGCTGAATTTAACATGGAGTCAATAATACTAATAGTTTTCAGGGTTCTGGTTTTGTTTTCTTTCCAAGAGTAATGTTTCTCAAGCAAGTCATTGTACATTTTTCTGTTGATTTTGCTGATCTTAGATCAGATTTTAGGCATTCACTTCCTTGTATCTAATCCATATAACAAATATACATTGATATTTTGTATACATGCATATGCACATACACATAGTATTTTACTTATGCATTTTAAGAATGCTTTGCTCTTAAAAGCACACTGTAACACAGAGTCCTTACTGCAGCATATGAATTACATGATAATAACACAACATTTGCTCATTTCCACAGGACAGAATCTTGGCAGCTTTGATACTTAAGGAACAAACTTAAGGCAAAGAAATGCTTTTTCTTACTTCTTATTTGTCCCAATAAAAATGATCCTTTTGAATCTTTTTGATTCCAGTTAAGATTAGTCAGACCTTTACTTCTTTGTTTACGACATATTTGAATGTGGGTAAATTATATATTTTTAAATTGTAAATGCCATTTGGTATATATTAATTGTCATTAGTGATTAGAATTATAAATAATAAGGTCTTAAAGTTCAAATCACTATTGCTAGATACAATAGGATATTCTATATACAATTATTTTAAAAAAACGAAACTAAGGCTGGGTGGCACATGCCCTTAATCTCAGCAATAAGGAAGGCTGAGGCAGGAGGATTACAAGTTTAAAGCCAGACTCACCAACTTAATGAGGCCCTAAGTAACTTAGAGAGGCCCTAAACAACTTAGAGACCCTGTCTCAAAATGGGGATGTTACTCAATGGTCCAGTGCCTAAGTGCCCCTAGGTTGAATCCCCAGTCCTGCCCTGCCACCCTCCCCAGAAAAAAAAACTAACAGTTCTCCACTCAGGACTAAAAATCCATACAATTTACTAGAAATATAAACAATATATTTCAGTTTTATTCTGGAAATTCAAAACAAATTATTATACACACACACACATGCACACACACGTGTATCTTTTCAATACCCTTGCACTTTGTGAAAATGAATGCTTAAATTTAAATTTGGTCTTCTAAAATATTTATTTAATGTATAAGAATCTGACTAGAATACATATTTTTATTTTGGTCTGTGCTTACAGAAATGAATTTTAATTAACCCAACAGCAACTGATGATAAGATTATTAGCATGTATAAAATGTGTAGCTAATAGAAACAGAACAAGAAGCAATTAGTGGAATTAGCTGCTTTTTCTACCAAGAAACAATATCCTAAATACTAATTGTTTATTTCAGTTTCATCTCTGCACATATCACTAATAACATCATTAAATTAATGTAACAATATTATAATCACTAAATATACTTATTGATTTGCTATCAAAATGACATAATATGAGCTTAATAATATTTCAGAAGAATTACATACATACAATAGGGTAACTTAGTTAATTTTCAATTGCATTTATTTTTATTCAGTTATGAAAAAATATTTACTCTGGTATAAAGTGTCTCTATGCCACACTCGTAAAATCATGCAGTGACTCCTAAGGTTTTTAATTATCACATGTATGCATGTATTTGTTATTAATAAAGGTCTTGAAATGGCCATGAAATAAAGTCCTTGCCCTTAGGATTACCAAATGAAGTATGGGAAATATATTATTAATTTTTACTTTTTAAACTTGAAATTTCTAAATTTTACTTTTCACACCTCATATTACCAACTGAATTTGATAATGAATTTGATTTTGATGACAGATCTAGGGACTTCTGTTTTTCATTCTGATTTATCTTTTCATATGGAAGAGATGCTGATTGATACAGTGATAGAGAAACAACACAACTATTTCAATTTTGTTTGCAATGTGTTCTTAATTTTCTTCCCTTTGTCTATCCTTCTTCCTTCATAATCATCAATCTCCTTTTTGCACAGTTTTAAGTCTCTTTTTAATTGATAGATAAATATAAAATTGTACACATTAATGGAGTACCATGTAATACTGTGATATATGTGTACATTAGGTAATGTCTAAATCAGGTTAAATATTCATCACCTCAAATGTTTAGCATGTCATTATGGTGAAAAATCAAAATCCTTCTAAGTATTGAAATAAATACTATTTTGAATAGTCCTGCTACCATGTCACAGCACAACAAATTGCCTCGCTTCTAACTATAACTTAGTGCCCATTGATCAGCATGTCTCCATCTCTCTCCACCCCCTTTCCCAGGTTTTCTTTGCTCAATTTCAATGAGATCAACTTTTAGTTACCACATATTAGTGAAATCATGCTTGCCTTGTCTTTTGGGTTTTGGCTTATTTCACTTAACATAATGATCTACAGTTTTATATACCTTCCTGTAAATGAAAAAAATCATTCTTTTTATATCTGAATAGCATTCCATACGTAACACACTTTCTTTATCCATTCACTAGTGGATGGACACTTAGGTTGGTTCTGTTTCTTGGCTATTGTGAATAGTGCTGCAATAAAAATACGAGTGTTGATGTCTTTCATGTGTACTGATTTCATTTCCTCTGGATACACACTCAGTGGTAGGATTGTTGGTTTATGTGGGAGTTCTATTTTTAATGATTGTGGGGAACTTCATACTGTTTTCATAATGGTCATACTAATTAACATTCCCACTCACATTGCACAAGGAATTCCTTTGCTCTACCTTTTTTGTCAGTCCTTATCTTTACACTTTGATAGTGGCTATTCTTACTGGGGTAAAGTAATATCTTATTGTGGTTTTGATTTGTATTTTCTTGATTATTCGTGATGTTGCATTTTTTTTCTTGTCCTTATTGGCAACTTGTATGTCTCCTTCTGAGAAATATCTGTTTAGATCTGTTGCCCATATTTTAACTGCCGGGCCCAATGCTGACACTATTCTAATGGTTTTGTCTGTGAGCTCTGACCTGGATGTGGGGCCTCAGTTTATACCAGGTACTAGATTTCATCATAGCAGGTCTGACATTGGACTCCAAGACAAAGACCTATGCTACTTTTTTGTGCCTGCTCCCTGATGGGTAGAACCTGGCTCCCAGCTCTGAGACATGAGGTTGAGGGAGGGGTGACTGAGACCATGATCTCCCTGGTCTGAGGCAGTTCCTGATGCTCAGGTTATTGGCCTGGTTACTAGGAGGTATGTGCTTTGCCCCGCACTGATTTTCAGCATGGGAGGGAACCTCCTACTGGGTTTCCAGTCAAAGGTCTGGATTTAATTCTCTCTCCCTTCCCAACCTGGAGGCGTTCCTCTTCACCTAGGCTACTTGAAGATTGGAGACAGGTATGGGAACAACTCTTTCATTTCTGGCTTCTTAAATAAATCTTTCATTTTGTTGGGCAAAATGAAAGCAGGTACTATGGGCTCTCACTTGACTTCTTAAGCTTTTGTTGTCTGGTGACTGAATAACTGTTCAAATTTGTGCTACTGTGTGGAATGGATCTTACTCAGCTGACATCTTGCTCTGATGATCATTCTTCATTCTTTTATCAATATTATTATTATTATTAATATTATTTTTTGCAGTTGGGCATCTAACCCAGAGTTCCCCATGTGCTACACAAGCACTCAATCATTGAATCGCAATCCCCAATTCTCTTATTTTTAGTTCTATTGTAATAATATATATGAAACTCAAATATAAGTAAATAAATAAGGAGTAGACTTTGTATTCTGAAAATAAGTTTATTCTAATGGATTTTAGCATTAAGGCTCTCAAACTTTACAGGCTCTAAAAATGTATTAACATTTTCAAAGATATTTTATTGTTATTGATTATGTTATCAATATTTACCATATAAGATATTAAAACCAAAAAATGTAAGCTACATAGTTATTTATTAATCTACATAAAAATAATTAACCATCATATGCTATCAGAAATAACATTTTAGTAATAAAGTAACTTTACTTTTATAACAAATATAATAAAAAGAATAGCATTGTTTTGTGGTCATTTGCCTTAATAGAATATGTCTGATTTCTCATATATGCCACTGCAGTTAATCTGTTGACAATTAATGGGAAGTGTATATTGAAAAACTCCACTCTACATTCAAAAGAAAACTGAAAGTAAAAAAATCTAAGTAAATCTTAGCCTTGTTGTGAATAAAGTTTAAGTTCATTTACCCTCTGAAAAATCAATGGAAACCCAGATTCACAGGATAACCTAGAAACCACTAATTTCAGGATTATACATTTCACAAAATAGAATATTTTAACTAATTGTACTATAAGGTTTTAAAGATATTCCTATCTCTGTACATATTTACATATCTCAATTTAATTTGTCACTTATATCCATTTAAATAGCTAATATATATTCATGGTATAGAAAGCATTTAGAAAAGTTATAGGATTATAAACCTCTGGTGGCAATCTTTTTGAGCTATCATTTTCAAAAATCCTTTTCCATGACTTTCTAGAAATGTACTTCAGCGCATAACACAGAATGATCAGCAGGGACATTATCAGTAAAACTGAATGTATTCTAAAATAACACATAAACACAGGCACACACATCTTAATAAGTCAAGAGAATAGAGCATAATAGCACATTTACTTTCTAGACATTTTTATTCTAAAGGGCAAAATGAATCAAATAAACCCACACATATTTGAACTACTCTCACCAAATCTAAGTATAGTTATAATTAAATAATCACCAAAGTTGCTTAGCAATTTGAAAGACAGTTTATGTATGTAAGATTCTGTAAAGCATTATAGTAGCAAATCTCCTCCTGAGACATGGACATCTTTACTCTCTAGACTTTTTTCCATTTCTTTCTTCTTGCCTTTTCTCACAGGTGTTCCCTCAATATTTCTTAAGCCCCAAAGTGCTGTCAAAATTGTCATTTGCTCATTTTCTGAGACTCTCAATTGAAGACCACATATGATCCTGTTTGAGTTTGCTTTCTCCTTCTCTTTTTCCATTTTTCCATTATTTTCTTCTTTTCTCTCCTTATCACAACTCTGCCCTTCCCATTAGACTCATTTATAGAATCCTCAACTCTACCAGTTCCACTTTACCCACCCATAACCAATAATAGAGTAGCAAAGGTTCAGGACTAAGCAGGCAGGGGCAAATTTTTCTAGTGAGTGGGTTGAAGAGGAAAGGCCATCAATACTTAAAATTTTAGTTCCAAAATGTAAAACAAAAGATGATAATTTAATTTGAGTTCTACTCATGGAAAAACACATGGTTATGGCTTCAATATTTTTTTGGAGGGTGGAGGGTACTGGGGATTGAATTCAGGGGCACTCAAACACTGAGCCCATCCCCAGCCCTGTTTTTGTATGTTATTTAGGAACAGGGACTCACTGAGTTCTTAGCACCTCACTTTTACTGAGGCTGACTTTGAACTTGAAATTCTCCTGTCTCAGCCTCCTGAGCCACTGGAATTACAGGCATGCACCACTGTGCTTGGTGGCTTCAATTCTTTTTATAGGAATATTTTTACTTGACTGTGGAACCATTCCTGTTCTGAAAGATTGATTAATGCATAAGAAAAATTGCAAGTACTATAAAAATTAGCTAATGTCTCATCCAATCCCAAGATGTATTTATGAAGGTATAGTGAGTAGCAAAGGTTTTTTATGGCATTACCAAGGTAAAACATGGTATCTCGATTTCTTTCCACTCAGGGCAAGTTTATTTTAACTCATGCCTCCATCAGAAAGTTAATCTCTTACAGTAACCAAAGATAATTTATTTTTGTTTTTTTCACTCATTGATATTTTATTGATTTTTTTTTTCTTTTTTATGGTCACTGACTTTAAAACTCTGCCAATAACCTTTTTAAAAATGCTTTTATTAGTATTATAATTGCACATAATAGTTGGGCTCATTGTGACATAATCATACATGCATGGGAGTTAATTTGCTCCAGTTGGGTTCCCAGTGCTTCCTCTTTTTTTCCCCTCCTACCTCTCCCTATTCCACATCCTCCACTCTACTGGTCTTCCATTTGTTTATTTATTTATATATTTATTTACTTACTTACTTAAATTGGTGCTTTATAAGTATACGTAAAAGTGAATTTCACTGTGACATATTTACACTTAAACATAGAATAACTTTATCAAATTCATTCAATATTTCCTCCCCTTTCCTGTCCCTTCTCCCTCCCCCTCAATTTCCTTTATTCCACGTATGTTCCCTCTGTCCTCATGAAATCACACACACCCTCTTTTCCCCCCTTACTTTTATCTTGTTTCTGTATCTGAGAGAAAATATTTGACTTTTGATATTCTGCAACTGGCTATATCATTCACCATGGTGTTTTCTAGTTCCATCCATTGACCTGTAAGTGCCATAGTTTCATTCTTTTTTGTTATTGATTAAAACTCCATTGTGTATATATACCACATTTTCTCAATCCATTCAATTGTTGATGAGCACCTGGGATTGTTGCACAACTTGGCTCCTCTGAATTGAACTGCTATAAATACTGATGCAACTGTATCACTACAGTATGATGATTTTCGATCTTTGAATAAATACCAAGAAGTGGGATAGCTGGATCATATTGTGGCTCCATTCCTAGTCTTTTAAAGAACTTCCATACTGCTTTCTGGAATGCTTGTACTAATTTGCAGTCCCACCAGTAATAGTATACCTTTCCTCTACATCCTCGTCAGCATTTATTATTTGTAGTCTTGATGATTGCCATTCTAAGAAGAGTGAGATGGAATCTCAGTGTGGTTGTTATTTGCTTTTCCCTGATTGCCAGGGAAGTTGAATATTTTTCATGTATTTATTGGCCATTTCATTTCTTCTTTTGAGAAATATCTATTTAGATCTTTTGCCTATTTATTAATTGGGTTATATAGGTTTTTCGTATTAAGATTTTAGTTCTTTACATATTCTGGAAATTAATTCCATGCCAGAGAAGTAGCTAGCAAACATTTTCTTTCATTCTGCAGGATTTATTTTTGCTCTCTTAATTTTTTTCCTTTGCTGTGCAGAGTCTTTTTTAAATTGATGCTGTTCCATTTATTGATTATTGGTTTTGTTTCTTGAGATTTAGAGACTTTGTTAAGAATTTGGTCCTGCAACAATGTGTTAGAGGGTTGACCCTATTATTTTTCTGGCAGTTGTAAAGTTTTCTAAGTCTTTGATCCACTTTGATTTGACTTTTGTGCAGGGTGAGGCATAGTAATCTAGGTTCATTCATCTGCATATGAATATCTAGTTTTAACAGCACCAATTTTTTTTTTTAATATTGGGGATTGAACCTATGGATGCTTTAACACTGAGTACATCTTCAGTCATTTTATTTTTTATTTTGCGACAGGGCTTTCTGCTAAGTTGCTTAGGCTGTCCTCAAACTTGAGATTCTCTTGTGTCAGCTTCTGGAGTCACTGGGATAACAGGTGTGTGCCACTGTATCTGGCTTGTTTTTGTTTTGTAAATACAGAGTCTAGCTATGTTCCCTGACTGGCTTCCAATTCCATTCCAATTCCAATTCTTTTTGCCTAAACCTTCAGAGTAGCTGAGGTTATAGGCATGCAACCACTGCATGCACCTGGCTACAAATTAAATTTTTATGGGTAGTTCCCTTTTCAATAATTAGCACAGAAAGGAACATGTAGAATTAGAGAAAGAACCCTCAGTTCTAAGCCAAGTATACTTCAGCAGATCCACTTCTAGATTAATAAGCAAATTTATCAATTGACAAAACATGATGGTAATTCGCGTTGAGTATATTGTGACTGGGGGAAGACATTTATGCCACTAAAATGGCAAAGAGATGAATTTTTGAAACGTGCTAAAAAAATCTAAATTAAATAATTAAGAAAATCAGTACAAGGAGGTCATGGAATATTAATGAGCAGTTATTAACAGAGGCATATGCCTGTATGACTAACAAATATATGAAGAGATATTCTACAGTTTTAGAAAATAAGTCAAGGTCAAAGTGACTGTAATGGCAGAATTATACATCATTTTCAATAAATTGTAATAACGAAAGGAGAAGGATTTTAGGAACTATAATAAGTGTGTAAAATGACAAACCATTTGTAGAAGTCAACAAACCAACATTTATCTCCATTCTTTATACCAAAGTCTGATATGCTAGATAATGTTTTAGAAACAATAATTTCCACTATTTCTGTATTTTCCTCTGTATCACAGAAGGAAGTATGGACATACATTTTCCAAAATGTATTGCCATTCTAGTTCTTTCAACAGAAACTTCCATGTGGTTTGGAAGGCAGATGGACACTGAGATAGCAACAGACAATAGTATTAAGACTGAGTGAATCTGAGGGATTTTGAGCAGCCTGTGTTTGTTTTCCTCGAGGTACCTGTCCATGAACTTGAGGGCTGCTTTCTTTTAGATCCTAACCTTCCTGACTTTGTGGAAGCAGGAAGGAGTGAGAGTAAGCAGCAGTCTTTCTTATATTGTCTATAAGTCCTTCCAAGGTTTTATTAGTATCTAGCTTCCAGTGTTAAATTCTATTTTCCCATAAATCCTCAGAGTGATCTTTCAGCCTATGCTGATTGATACACAAATTAGTCCCACTCATGAGTATTGTCCCATTAAAATAACCTGCCTTTTCTTTAAAGCATCGAGTAGCATAAGTTTCAGGACAGAGTCTTACATGGAGAAAGCCCAAGTGAAATATGGCAGGGGGGATACTGAGAGGTAAAGAGCAACAACTTAGAAATATGTAAAGGAAGAAAGTTTTGAGAATGAAACAGAATGAAAATAATATGAATCATTTAATATCATGTCTATAAATTCAAACACACACACACACAACCACAGTGCATATATAACAAATTTATACATCGTTAAGGAAAGTGAGTATATATGTCAATAGAGAGGTACAGGCAAATAGAACAAAGGAAAGGTAGAAATAAAATAAAATGTAGCAGAATGCCATAAAACAAAGTAGGATAGAATATAAAAGGGACAGCTACAGACCTTTGAATGTAGTGTACTTTGAACTGAGTTGTATGAAGGAGCATAAACTTTCTCTGAACCTCAGGAGCAGAAAGGAAATAAATTTGTCACACAAAAAGCTTCCATTACTGTTTATTTCATCTAAGTACACACTAGTATTTTCAAATTTTATTTTTCATTATACTTCTGTATTTTTGTATGAAAATTTAGATTTTCAAAGCTCTATTCCACCAATAAATGTGCACACAACTTTATGTATCTACATTCATATTCTTCACATATCTTTATTCTCTAAAACAACTGAAAATTGCTTAACATTTAAATATTTGAAGATATTAAAGATGGTATTGAGTTAAGGAGAAAAAATTTAAAATGCAGAAGTAACATTTATTTTTTAAATATCAGATTGACCCTCTTTCTCTTCCCTAGCCTTATAGAAATCTTATAGGATCATAATTGACATAGACAGGTTATCAACAAGTATTATTTTCTTTCCTTTCCATAAGTCAACATCATTTCTGTGATATAACTCATCCTTTTAATCAAAATGATATCTTATTATTCCATACTCTCAGAACTCATATTTTTCCTGAGAAATAATGTGACCATTTCTGAAGAACATGTTATAATTTTCCTGAGGCAATCATGGTAGCCCTATCTTTTGTTCTTGGAATCAGAATAGAAATAAATTCTGCCCAAAGACACAATTATGGTTCAGGGACTTTAGAAAATATTTTCCTTCCTGATGAAGCATGAAGGTTAATTTTATGTGTTAACTTGACTGAGCCAAGAGATGTCCAGATAGCTGTTAAAACATTATCTCTGGATGTATCAGAGGGTATTTCTGGAGGAACTCAGAATTTGAAGAGGTGAACTGGTAATGAGATGGCCTTCCCCAAAGTTCATGTGAATCATATGGCTTGTTGAGGGTATAAGCAAAACAGAAATGTTGAGGAGGAGCAAATTTGCTGTCTGTTTGACCTGAGACCTCCATCTTCTGTTGTCCTTTGTATTAGAGATTGGTTCATGGTTCTTGGCTATCCAGACCCAGATCTGCACTTATCTAATTTCCCCTATCCCCTCCTTAGCTCTTCTCAGTTTTTCATTCTTGGAATGAATTATGACACAGGCTTTCTTGGTTCTCCAGCTTGCAGGTGGCAGAAATATGGGACTTACCAACCTCAGTAACTATATGAGCCAATACAATATCTGTGATTAACTCTTCTCATATTTATCTGTATTTGAATATTGCATGGGTCTGTTTTCTGGAGAATGTTAATACAAGAAGATAAGAATTACATCAGGGGATACCCTTTGTTCCTCCTTACCCTTATCCACCATTAGGGAAAGTGTGATTTATCTAAATGAAACAGTCATCTTGCAACTCTCAAACAAGGAACCAGTGGACTAAACAAAAATAAGTGAAATACTTAAAATGGTGAAATAAAAAAAATTGACTTATTAAGATAAAGTTCTTCTTAGTTTGCTGACTTTGCTTTATTTATACAGATTCTAATACATTACCAAAATCTTACAATTAAATGAAATGGTTATGACATATAAAAGCAGATGAATATTAAATACAGGGCATAACTCCACCAAATTTTATAATTAATGAAAACAAAAAGTCAATTTTTATATTATTTCCATATTCATAAAGTCTAGAGGGGTGATTGATTTTATAATGATTCATAGTTAAAAGCAGATGGTTCATAATTTCAAAATAAAGTAAAAAATTAATGTAAAGCATAATGACTTAGAAAACCTATAAAATGCAATAATTTGGAAAATTATCATTTAAATCATTAAATTCTTACTAATTACACAATTGGTTTATTTTATATTAGTGTAAAAAATCCTTTAGGTCATAAGTCATTAATTAAAAATTCTTAAATTAGTAACATGACTCTAATTCAATAATTTATTTTCAGAAAACAAGATTATGATTAAAAATTCCTTCAGGGTTTTCATTACCTCTGTTACATAATGATGTAATTACATAAGTAGTTATAAAATATTATAAACTTAATGCCAAGGCTTTAAGTCTAAAAAAATTGCTATGATACTAATAATTATTTTCTCCACTTTTAAACATATGTTACTCACTATGATGTTCACAGTCATTCTTTAAGTTACCTCCTATTGCCTCTATAAAACATATATCTGACTTGATACTTTTTTCTTAAATTACTTGAGCCAATGCCCATTGCACTTGGATAAAGTCTAATGTGATTCCTGACCCTGCAAAGTTCTGCCAACACTGCTCCTCTTTAGTCTTACTTCTCCACATTCAGATGACCCCTCCACTCTCTACCCATACTGAGCTAAGGGTGTCTCTTCAGAAAATCTGTCTCCTGGAAGAGATGCCTTGCTCTGCCTTTCTGTTAATCATGGCACAATCACACTTCTTTGTTTGTCAATCTACTGGGTGTGAAATAACATATCATTGTAGAGGAGTTTGAATGATATCTTTGTTCATTTATTACAGATTTTCCCTTCATAGATGTCTACAGTTTTTAGACATAGGTCCTTTGCCAATCATATGTGTTTCAAATACCTTCTCTCAGAAAATGTTTATTTACTTCTTGTGGTAGTATTTGATAAATCACATTTCTTAATCTTAACAAAATTAGTATTTCTAGATTTTTCATTTTGTGTTAACATATTAAATGTATTTATGGACAAATATTCCCCTATACTAAAATCATAAAATATATGGTTATGTTGTCCCTTAAAACAATTTTTGTTTGTTTTGCTGTTTACCTTCAAACTTAGGTTTGTACTCCAAATAGAATTGCTATGTTCTTCACATTCAGAATCAATTTATCTAGTCTAATTTTTTTAGAAGTTCATTATTTCCTACTTCTAACACCATTCCTCTCATATACCACATGTATATGTCTACTTCTGGGTTCTTTATTCTGCTTCACTGATCAATTACAATTCCTTGAGCCAATACTATACTATCTTAATTTTTATACCATTATAATTCATTTATATATCTGGTAGACAAGACCATATATGTTAATTTTCTTTACCAAGAGTGTATTGGCTATTCTTATATGCTTTATATTTTCTTGTCAAGATACTTAACAGAACTGCCTAGGGTTCAATGGTAAGAAATTTAAAACTTTTTTTTTTTTTCCCACAAAAGCTCTGTACATAAGTTGTTTAATTCTTTGTATTCTTTACATTTTATTATTTGTTCTTGAAAATAGAAGTTTAAATTGTTTTTTACCACTTCTTCTGATGTGAATATTATAAATTGTATTATATTTTTATATTTCAGTATGCCTATGTTCATTTCTAACATGTAAAAGTAAAATTGGTTTGGGGATATTTGTCTTGTATCTTCTGAAGTGGCTGGATGCGAAATAAATGACTTACAGAAGGTTTCTTTTTTCTTCTTTCTCTCGTACATTTCTTATAATTTTCTCTGTCGATAATCATGTCATTTAAAAATAGAAGCCATTTTGTTTCTTCCTTTGAAATTTGTATGTATATCATCTTATTTACTTGCCTTATTGTACTGGTTGAAACTTCAAGAACCATGTTGAGTAAGGATTGTGACAGTGCACAGCTTTGATTTCTTCCTGATTTCAGATGAAAAACGTTCAGTCTTTACTATTGAAAGTAATGTTAACTGCAGGTTTTCTGTCAATGTTTTTATCAACTTGAGAATGTTATCCTGTATTCCTATTGTTTTATGAGAATTGCTATGAATCAACAGGGAATTTTACCAAATGATTTTTCTTCATTGGTAAGATTATATGATATTTATTCTTTAGGGTCTTTGGTACAATAGATTTCATCAATTATTTTTTATATCAAATCAGATTTTAATACCTGAAATAACCCTTAATTAATTATTGTGTAATTTTATAATTCTTATTATATAATTATTATTGTATAATTTTTTTATAATAGTGCTGATCTTAATATAATGTTGAAATTTTTTTCTCCACATTTTTATTGGAGCATTATAGTTGTATATAATGGTGGATTTGTTGTTACATATTAATACATACGTGCACACAATTTACCAATATAATTTGGTGACTGGGATGTAGCTCAGTGGTAAAGCACTTACTTCACATGCATGAAGTCCTGAATTTGATCCCCAGTTCTAAAACAAAACAAAACAAAACAAAACCCAAAAAGCCAAACCCACAAAAAGCACCAACCAATCCCTGGTTCCTTTCCTCTATTCTACCGATCTCCCTTTGCTTTTCATATTGTGCTGAATTTTTAAAGGACTTTTGCAACTGTATTCATGAGAGATATTAGCATATAGATTTTCTTTGCTGCATGTTGATTTCATTGTTATGGTAATCATGAGACTAGCTTCAAGAAATGAATTTAGGCAATCATGGTGGCCTATGCCTGTAATCCCAGTGACTAGTGAGAGGTTCAGACAGGAGGATTGCAAGTTCAAGGTCAGCCTCAGCGAGGCCCCACAATGGCTGGGGATATGGCCCTGGGATAATCCTGGTTAAACCAAAAGAAAAGAAATTAATATAGGAAGCATTACTTTCTTGTCTATTACATTAAAATGATTGTATAGAATTGCTGTTAATTCCTTTTTCAACATTAGTTGAATTCTCCAGTGAAACAACATGGGCTCAAAAATGTCTTTTTAAAATAACTTTGTATTATAAGAACAACTGCCCTAATTTTAATATCTACAGTAATTATAGTGATATCCTTTTTCATTTGCAATATTGATAATTTATACCTTTTATATCAGTTTTATTAGACATTTTAATTTCATTGATCTTTTCAAAGAAATGTTTGTTGTGTTGATTTTTCCTCTATAATTTTTCTCTCTCATTGATTTGTCTTCTTATTACTTCTCTCCTTTTATTTACTTCGGGTTTATTTTGCTCCATTTCTCTAGGTTATGGAGATATGAACTTATTTTATTGATCTGAGACTTATCCTCTTTTCTAATACACACATTCAGATCTAAAAATATCCCTGTCAACACTTCTATTGTGGTGACCCACACATTTTGATATGCTGTATTTTCATTTTCATTCAGTTCAATACATTTTAAATTTCCTTTGGGACTTCCTCCTTTGACCAATTTATTGAGAAATCTGTTATTTAATTTCCAAATGTTTGGAGAATTTCTTCTTGTCTTACCTTTATTGATTTCTAAAATCTAATTTCATTGTGTTTGGAGAATACAATCTATATGACTTCAGTTCTTTTAAATTCGTTGAGATTTGTTTATAGCTCAGTATATGACCTATCTTTGTGCATGTTCTTTTAGTAACTGAAAAAGATCTAGTATAAGATATAGTATCTACTCTTTGATGAATGGAATGTTCTACTAATGTCTATTTTATCTTAATGGCTAGTCATGATATTGAGTTATGCTATATTATTACTAATTTTCTACTTGTTTTATCAGTGTTTGAGAGAAAAGTGATGACTTTCAATATACTTGTGATTTTGTCTATTTCTCCTTTTGGTTCTGTCAATTTTCACTTAATATACTTTCTGGCTTTGTTTGTGTATAATTAGCAGTGCCATAACTTCTTGTCAGATGGAAACTGTTGTTGTTATGAAAGACACCACTCTATCTCTAGTAAATTTATTTGTATAAGATCTATATTTTCTGATATTAGTGGAATCTTTCCTTTTATTTTTGGTTTGCATGATATATATCTTCTATCCATTTTCTTTAAAGACTATAAACATTCTATATCTGATTCAATAACTAAGTTTTTGTAGATAACAAGTAATTGGGTCAATAAATAATATTCTATCAATTTCTAGTAATTGGCATGGTGATTATATTTAATGAGGTTATTTATGAGTTCAGGCTCAAATCCATATTTTATCATTTTCCTATTTATGATTTCTGCTTTTAGTGTATGATTGCTTTTTTCTGCTTCCATTTTGAACATTTTTTGTACTTTCATTTTAATTTATCTATATCTCTTAGTTTCTCTCTTACACATATATTAGTGATTATTCTTAGTATTCTTAGTATTACATTATGAATCAAAACTTAATAGAGTTGCCATTTTAAACTTTCTTTAAAATTCAGAACACCTACCTCTTTCTGCATGATCTTTAACTTACCACATTTAATTATAATGTTGTAATTTAAAAAGGATATAGAACAATTTTTAAAAATATTTTCTCTACATACATTTAGAGCAACATCAGTCAGTGCCATAATTTTTGCTTTACCAACCAAATATTAATTAAAAAATCAAGAGAAGAAACATCTGTTGTTTTAACCCATAGTTTTGCTTGCCATGCTCTTTACATTTTTCTTCTCTGTGTCTCCACGTTTATTTTCTTGTGTGCCCTGTTCAGAGAACTGCCTTCAGTCATTCCTTTAACTTAGATAAATTTACACTTAGCATCAAACTATCCTTGCTTCCATCATCTGAAAATTGTATCCTCCTTTGTTGCCGAAGTATATTCTTATAGGATCTAAGTTCTTGATGACAGAGCTTTTGTTTCAGTGCTTGAAAGATAATGTGCCACTTCTGGGTTTCATAGTTTCTGTTATAAAAACTGTCATTCAATTTGCTTTTCCCTTTGAGGGAGGGTCCAAGTTCCCTCTTATTGCTGTCAGGATGTTTTCTTTGTGCAAATGCATGCACACACATACTGTTTTTGTTATGATGTATCTTGGCATATATTTTGTGGGGTTTATACTCCTTGTGGTTTGCTTAGCTTCTTGTATGTTTCTTGAAAAATTTGGAAAGTTTTCAAACATTATTTCTATTATTTCCTTGAGTGCCTTTTCAATGTGATCTTCATTTTTCTTGCCTTTTGAGGCCCAATTGATTCAAAATTGCAGACAATTTGTTTTAGTCCCCCAGGGGTCCCTGAGGCTTATTTCTTTTTTCTATCTGTTTACTCTCTGTTGCACATTTGAGTACTTCTCTACCATCCTATCTTCCATTTCACTAATTTTAGCTCTAACTCTTCCATCCTAATGTTGAACAGTGTATTATGGTAAATAATTTCTAAATTTTCATTTCTAAATTTTCTATTTGCTTTTTCTTGATATTTTCTACTTTTTAAAAAAAATTAACCAGGGATTGGACCCAGAGATGTTTTAGCACTGACCTACATGTCCTTTTTAATTAATTAATTAATTTTTTAGAAAGGGTCTCACTGAGTTGCTCAGTGTACTACTAAGATGTTGAGGCTAACCTTGAACTTGTGATGCTCATACCTCAGTCTCCCAATCACTAGTATTATAGGTGTGCACCACTGTGCTGGCTTATATTTTCTACATTTTTTCTTGAGTCCTTTATATATTAGGTGAAACTTCTTACTGTTTCATTCTTTCAAGCTTTTTCATAATATTGACTTGAAGTCTTTTCATCATTGCTGCTCTAAAATCTTTGTAAAAATTCGAATATCTCTGTCTCCTCAATATTTGCATATATTTTCTTATTTTCTCATTTAATTTTAGATCTTTCTGGTCCTAGGTATGATGAATGGTTTCGGTTGAAACCTGTATATTTTAGGAAATTCTTGAACTCTTTTGACCTTTTTCGACTACCTTTTTCTGACATTACCCTGGCAGATGGAAGGATGAATGCTCTTGGAACCCTCTTGTTACTGCCAGGTTGAGGTGGAAGTTAAAATCTCTACTCACCCTCTATGGACATATAAGTTAGAAGGTATCCCATTATAGCTGAGTGTGCTTGCCTTTAGTCTGCTCCACTGACTCCACTGACAGGACAGGGTTGAGGACTCATTAACAAACCATCAGAATGAAATTCTCACATATGTACTTCCTCTCTCTGATATCATCCTCACAGATGCACTGAAGTCTTCCTTCAATGCTTCACAAGGACATAAATCTAGATCCCCTATTTGGCCTCTCTCTAGGTTAGTTTGGTAGAGTCAGATTCTTTCATTTCTACTTCTTTTTCTTCTCTTCCTCCTCTTCCTCCTTCTTTTAAAAATTTTTTCGGTACTAGGGATTGAACCCAAGGATTCATAACCATTAAGCCTCATCCCCAAACCCCTTACTTTAATATCATTTTATACATGGAGGCATGATCTCACTAAAATTGCTTAGGGCCTCACTAAGTTGCTGAGGCTGGCTCTCCTCTTGCTTCATCTGCCTGAGTTGTTGGGATTACAGGCATGTGCCACTCTGCCCTGGTGAGCCATGTTTTTTCTGTGGTATTTGTCTTCAGTGCAGCGGTTCTAAATATTTCATCTTCACAGTTCCTCTTTTCTTGCTCCTTCTGGTTAGATAAAGTAGACTCTTAAAGGAGAATTTGTTTATGTATTTTTTTTGGGGGGGGGGCTTTGTGTCTTAATTTGCAAGATTTCAGTATTTTTCAACTTTAAGTTGGGGATACATGACACAAAAAGTGCATATTATATATACTTACAAATATTATATATATGTGTGTAAATATATATATATATATATATATATATATATATATATATATATATATATATAAAATATGTATTTTTCCTGTCAAACTAGGAGGAACTTTCTTATTTCTCTGAATCTGCAGTCTGGGTCTCCTGTTTTTATAAAAATTGACCTACAGGAGTATTTCCATTTTGGTTTGGTCTGGTCTGTTAGGGCCTAGGGCAGGAAGATAATCCAAAATAATGACCTCCCATAAACATGTTTAACAAACTATCAAACTAGTTCAATCACAACTAGTTCCCCCTAATGAAACCAGAGTTATGAACAGGATTTACTGCTTCTGCTGGCAGGTGTGATCTGCATAAGTCAAGAAGTGTTGCAGTTCTTAATGGCAGGTCATGTCCTACAGTATTCCAGTAGACACCAGCTGCTTGCCATCAATTTCTTCTTATTTCAGTGTTCTTGTCTTTTGAATTCAAAGAATGAAGTCAATAGAACAGGATGAATGAGTGTACAAGTATGTTTATTGAAGAAAAAAACAGGAACAGAACTATTGCATTGCAACAAGGGAGCTGGTAGCAGGTTTTCTCCTTTGGTGTGTGCTAGTCCAGAGGTTTATATAGCACATAGTTCACTGCTATTGGTCCAAACTTATGCTAATTAGATTTTGAAAAAATTACCAATGTTTTTGGCTCAAATTTATGCTGATTAGGGTTTGGAAACAATCTAAGGCTATTAGTTAAACGCTGAGCTCTAACTTTTGTTCAGGTCTGCTGCACTTACATTTTCTCATGGCAGTTGAGGAAGTGGGAGATTGAAGTCATAGGATGGAGCTGTAGCACTGCACTAAGTGGGCAGGATCCATTGGGTGTCCAGCCTGGGTGCTAGCTGGCTTGCTCTGCCTGCATGGTGGGCTCCACATGGCTGTGCTCAGACACCCTAGACCACCACTCTGCTGCTCTATCACTACACTAGTGATTTTGCTCTGTGGAAAATTTCCCTGGATTTATTCCCCAAACACACACACACACACACAGACACACACACACACAACCACACAAAATTACATCATAACTGTGTATCCCTGATTTTATAGTTTACTTTTGCCATTTTGATTAAAATAAACTTTATAAGGTTAAATTCATATACTACCCAGTCTTTCTACTGCCCTTGCTTTTAATATTGTGTTTTTGATATTAATCCATATCTATATGTAGTAGCTTATATGTTGGTTTCTATATATTTTGTTATATAAATATATCATAATTTATGTATACATTTTACTTTTGATGATTTTGGGGTTATTTCTAGCTTGGCAATTAATAAAAATGTTGCTATAAGCATTCTCATATGTCTCAATACAAGTGTAGAGACTTCTAACACAGATCAAGTTATTGCTATACTGTTAATTAGTTTGAAAAAATATTCACCTTATATGAATGCAGTATGAAAGAGTAGTGTTTTTAATATATTTTTTCCATTTTGTTTTGCATATTACAGATCAATTACCTGTCAAGTTCTTGGCTTGGATGAAATTCTATTTTATTTTAGGTGAATCTAATTTCACTCAGATCCCAAGGTCAATTCAGCATCTCTGAGCTCATGTTCAGTATACAATTGGCACTTCATATCTGTGGTTTTCACATCTATGAATTAAACCATTCATGAATGGAAAATATTTGGAAAAAATTACATCATATAGAATATGTATAGATATTTTCTTACAATTATTCCCTAAGCATTAAATGTAACTATTATTTACATAGTATTTACATTCTATGAGGTATTATACTTATTTTGGAGATTATTTAAAGTATGTGGGAGGATGTATACAAGTTATATAAAATACTGTACATTTTGAATATGGGACTTGAGCATCACAGAGGTTGGTGTCTGCCATGGACCTGGAACCAATCCCAGGGGAGACCTGAAACAACTATTCTTAATTGTTCTTTTACAATGGAAGGCCTTTTCTGTTTTCTAGCTGTATGGGGTTCAGTTCTAAGTCAATAAGGTTCTGTTTCTGAACTCAACTTTTGTTTATTACATCTTTGACATAACTTGTACTACATTGATAGTGATTTTGGTTGCAACAAAGAT
The DNA here is from genome assembly GCF_902686445.1 of Sciurus carolinensis. Taxonomy (NCBI): domain Eukaryota; kingdom Metazoa; phylum Chordata; class Mammalia; order Rodentia; family Sciuridae; genus Sciurus; species Sciurus carolinensis. The sequence continues at coordinate 99,807,243 of NC_062223.1, read as the reverse complement.
GTTCCTCTTCAAAATTGGAAACTCAGATTTGTCTGTCTTGTGTTTTAATTTTTTTTATTTGTTTTATATTCAAACCTGTTTCAGTCTCTATGCATTTAGAATGGACATTTGAAAGAAAATAGCTGTCTAACCTAAGGACAATAATTTTGCTGAACGGTTTTGAAAATTTAAAAAAAATGTATAAGTTAATATAGCACTGTTTTATGTATCACTCTAAATAATCTTTAGAAGAAAATCCTAAATGTGACGTATCTTAGATACCACCTCATGACCACACAATGTTAGAAGTAGATGCAGTGTAGATGGAAAGAATCATTTCTTAACTGCCACAAAGCCTAGTCTCATTCAACAGATAGGCACTACACAGTTCAGACAAAATCAAGGCCAGGGAACAAAAAATTAAAATATATCTATATGTCTTATTGGAAAAGAAAGAACATAGATCTTAGAAGAAATGCTCTGAATCACTTTGGCAAACCATATGAATGTATTCACTGCTAACTTTTTCTATTCCAGATATGAATATTGATTATTCACAAAGCTGAAGAAAGAAAAAAATATTAACATATACCATTTTAACCAAAATTATTGTTTTAGTATTCAGTTTATCTAATCCTCAGTAAATACTATTCTACTTCTATTAGCTTTTAAAGAAAAATATAAAAAATGTGAATAGATAGTACTGAAAATTTTATAAAATCTCAATTCATCATGAAATATACAAAAAAGTTAACATGTTAATCCTTATCAGTTTTCAACTTGACTATTAATATTAGCTATGATGATTTTAATAGCACTGCCTCATATCCAAATGTTTTTTTATGTCATTATTGCTCTTTGTAAAGTTGACATATTAAACTTTGAGTCTTCACTCTTTAGGAGGTCCTGGACTTTTACTTTTAGTGCTTAAAGTTATATATATTTTAAGTTTCAGAATTGTCTTTCTTCTCATGTATTAGCTTTATCAATTTTAATTTTAATTTAATTTTATTTATTTTTATTTTTTTTACTTTTGGTTCTGGAGATTGAACCCAGGAGAGCTTTACCACTGAGCTACATCCCCAGTCTTTCTGATTTCTATTTTGATACATGGCCTCACTAAGTTTCCCAGGCTGGTGTTGAACTTGCAATTCTCCTGCTTCAGCATCCTGAATTGCTGGGGTTACAGACATGGACCCCCATGTCCAGCTCATTTATTAGTTTTCATTTCAATGTTCTATAATAATTATTTGGTTGTATTTTTATCAGCAGTTATCCAATGATTCTATACTCTATTTAAACAATTAGCTAGACACTTTATGGATACTGCATCCTCTAACCCTTACAACCTTATGGGACACATACTACAATTTTTTTTGTTACAGTTGATGTACCAAGGCATAAGCCTAAGCATTTGAGATAATATATCCGAAGAGTCAGAGATTCAAAGCAATTGAACTTTAAAACATGACTTTATAGCTTAAAAATTTTGTTTTGACAGCTGCGCACAATTTCCTCCCAAATATACAAATAGCAGTTAAGAAAACAATTACACACCACTCATAGTACATCATTTGTTTTACTCATATATAAAATTTGATCTATAATTATTTTCCTATAATTTTTCCTCAATATGTTAAAATCACATTAATATATTAAAACTCACTTGAATTCTGGTTTGATTATACAATGTATGGATAGCATTTCTTCAGTTAAATTTTAGCAATACCACTAACTTACCATTATCTAAAGACTGATTCACAAATCAATAATTACCCAAACTCTATTACTGTCCTTTTTCACATAACTTTCACTGTTATAAAAATAAAATTAGTATGTGTACACTTAGTTTTAATTATTCATAGTATTTTCCTTTTGTTTCATCATTCTCGTTGTATAAGTAAGACTTGAAAGAATAAATAACAATAATGCAAACAAAATGCTGCAAATACAACTTAGATGCACTATCTCAGGACCTAGATTAGTTCTTTTTATATAGCAGATAGTCAATAATTATTTACTGCTAAATAAATAAATGATACATATTCATATACTCTATGTATACATTTATTAATGGGTTATAACATTAGGTATATAATGTTTGCAGTCCATAAATATTTAAGAGTAATAAAATAGCAAACATGGTGCTTTGTATAGAACACATCTTTCTTTTATTTGTTGATTTAATTTGTAACACGATTGATTAATGAATGAAAAGAACAATAGATGGTGTGATTTTCTTGTATGCATTACTGAAACGAGGAGGTCATCTCCTCAAATAGTATTTCATGGGAAATGTATTGATACTCAAACTACTTTGTTCATTCGCCAATGTCTTCATGGTGACTTGAAGTAATTTGGATGTGTCACATAGGTTTCATGGAAATGGTTAACATAAGTGTGCTAGCCATGGAGAAAGATACATGATTTACAGTCCTTAATAGTATAAAAATAAGAACCAAGGGAGAGGTTATTACCATGTGCAAAATTATAATTCTGAATATGGTTTCCCAAATTGCTGTTAAAGTATAACTTCTACTCTTGCCAGTGATGCTTGTTACTTCCTCATAATATTATACAGCAGAGTTTTCTTTTGTGAGTAAGCATTCAAACTTTATTTTATTTTTTGCTTCTCAGACCATTTCAAGCAATGCTCACTCTTATCATTTGTGTCAGTCACTGCAGTCGTATGGTAAAAAATTTCTTCATTAGGGAACTTTCCTCAATAAAGTGTTCTGAGAGACTTTTATGAAGGGTATGTGTGAAACATAAACCATATCTCCTGTTTAAATTGAAAAGGTATGGCACATCAAGGTGATTTTCCTGCATCACTTACTCTGCATTGAGAAGTTATATTTCTCTGGATTTCTTTGTTTTTACTTCACCATAAGACAACAATTATTTACATAGCACCTACTTTCTTATTTGTTTGTTGTAGGAATAACCTTGATTTGTTAAAATACAATAGCAACATATTTTACTATATAATACATGATTATTTCCCTCTTCAGAGAATGCAGTGGGTATTGAGTTATATATTTTAAAAGGTGATAAAACTCTGGAAAGACAGCTAAATTTATCACAACTAAATCTGTCTGCTTTATTTTTCATCATACAACAGAGATGTTCAGTGCAACTTTCATGCTGAAATAAACTGGTAATGTTTTTAAATTCCAATACTTCAACTTCACCCCTATCCGAATCCAAAGGTGGGGACTAAGCATCATTAATTTTTAATCTTTCCAGGTAAATCTGATATATGTCTTGAGATGGTTACTGCTGTATACCTTGAAAGTCCTGGTTGTGTTATATATAATATGAAAAATAACCACTGCCATTTATGGAAAAGCTTGTATGTGTCAGGTCTTCATATATTCCAGTATTTTATATAATCCTCATAAGAACTACATGAACTCATTATTTTTATTTTAAGATGGGGAAGGAGACTTAAGGAAATAAGGTAACTTTACAACTTATACAGCATGTGAAAGTTAGTACTAAAGTGTTGACCCAAGTTTGCTAATTTAATTACGTCATGTAACCTATGATACTATAATGATCTGTTTTACTTCTACAGTCAATTTATATCTGTTTTCTTCCAGGAATAAAGGAAAATTTCATTTCCCTGAGCCCTTGCAATTGGTTGGAGTCATATGGATAATTTTGTTCAATGACCTGTGAGTTGAAATGATGTATATCACTCCAGGTATCGATATAATATTCCTCACCATGTTGTCAGAGGATGTAGATGGTTTGCAGCAACAGGATGATCATCTCTGTCAGACTGAGACCCTGAATAAACATGTGAAGCTAAGTCCCTACCTGTTCGACTTTGGACTTGTAGTTCAGCAAGATAGTCACCTTTTTGTTGAGTTAAATCACTGAAATTTGTGTTTTGTTTGTAGCATAGCCTTTCCTGTTGAACATATGAATATAAATTTTACCCTCCCAATTTGAACAGTCTGGGTACTTTAAAATGTTCCTAGGTGATCAATGCAGATGTTCAATTAGCAGTGTTGAACAGATCATCTTTCCCCCAGATAAATTTAGAGTTGCAAATGTGTTTCTAGTTCGACTTTATATATTCTTGATGAATACCTTTAAGGTTAGTATTCAAAATATTTTATTTGAGTTACTTTCTCCTGAAAATGTGTATGCATTTTGTATCACATTCATCCAGATGATGAAGTGCCTTTCTTTAACAAGTAACCAGCAGATATGTACATCTTTGATCGCTCATCCATCTATTCATTCAATCGTACATGCATTTACTAACTATACATGAACTCTGTGTATTAAAATAGAAATAATGGAAAGCCTTATCAGAAATCAAAAGAAGAATCTAGGTGCCAGCACCTTCATGGAGCTCCAAACTCATCGAACTCAGTCACCAGCGGTGAGAGGAAAAAAATGGATAAATCACTCACTGAAGGATAAATACTTTTCAAGGCAAAGTCTGGTAATGACCACGACAGGACTTTCACATTTCATCTTGTTAGAATAGTCTGGTATGAAAAATGATGGAATGGGACAGACATCATTACCCTATGTACATGCATGATTACACGAATAGTATGAATCTACATCGTGTACAACCATAGAGACAAAATAATGTACCCCGTTTTTGTACAATGAATCAAAATGCAGTCTGTAAAAAATAAAAAAAAAAAAAAAAGAATAATCTGGGTCTCCAGTCAGGGAAGGACTGGAATGGGATCTTCAAAATGAAACAATGCACAACCGTCACCAACTTCATAAGCTCTGTAACGGAAAATAGTTCTGCAACTAATAGAACTGGTTGGAGGCATTGTGCTAGGGACTAATGGCCACTGCTTACCCTTAGAGACTTGTAATCAATGAAATAATGAAAACAACACAGAAGTAAATAGCAACTGTGTACTAGAGGTACTTCCCTGATAACTCTTATTTCCAGCTCCTTTCTTTAAAACAAGGGGGAAATAAGCTCAGAATGGGAAGTTGTTTACTATGAGAGAATGAGACTAAAGTTTTATTTCTTTTAGTTTTGTTTGCTTGTTTTATTTTATTTCACCCTTGTTTCAAAATGATAACCAATTGTGCTTTTTTTTTTTTTTTTTTGCTTTGGAGCACATTTTACGTATATATTTTTTTTAAAAAATAGACTCTTCTAAAGTAAGGTTCCTTATTAACATTTATTTTCTCAACTCCTCATTGGGAGGATTACGCACAGTGTTCGCAGGATGAATACTTGGGTCATCAAAAAGAGCTGTGCAAGTCATTGGGGAAGAAGAGTCTCTTGCTTGTCTGATAAGAGTGGGGGAGCTCCTTTATTCCAGCATTAGCTGTGTCCACTGCTTGGAACATTCCAGATGAGGTGGAGTGCCTCGGAAAAGAAGCACTATAGGGAGAGGGAACTCCCAGACCACCAAAGATCTACATTCCCAGGAAGTTTGTAGATGTTATTGATTCTCAGCCAGCATGGTAGTGTGGTCATTAAGTATATATGAATACCCAGTGTGGATGGAAGAACAGAGATCTCTCTAAAGCCTTAAGTTGTGGAAGACTTTTAGGGACTTTTCCAAGGCCTAAAGGCAGAGATGCAGCTATCCTGGCTGATTTTTTTCTATCTCTGTAGAATGTGACATGTTGTTTGATATGCAATTGGAGACTGAATAAAGTTTATCTTTTTAACTAGAAAACAGGAAAGAGATGTTAAGTTAGCAATTCATTTTTCAGTAAGGGATATAGTAACTAAACCCAAGTCATTTGCCTGTTTTGATTGACACAGCTGGTTTAGGACAGAATGTGAGGTTAAGTGAAACACAAAATTATGTAGATTATTATTAGATGAAATATTTCTCTTCTAATTTTCAGAATTGAAAATCATTAAGGTATTTTTTTATAAAAATAGATGCTAAAATTTTTACTACCTTTTATACGTATGATAGAGGTTTCAACCTTTTTACACATGTTCCTAACCCTCCAAAATACATGCATGCACAGGCAGACACATCCACACACAAATACTCATGACACATTTTGCCATACCTAGACTATACATTTGAGCTAATTCTAAGGACGTCTCTCTTCCTGTGGAGCACACCTACCCCACCTATTGCTTACTCCCCCGCTTTTTTTTGGGGAGTCTTAAAAAATAAAATTGATTTTATTAAAAGTGTGGTTGTATAGAGTGATCTCTTCTAGATTTTTAGACATTTCTTAATGGCAAATGCTCTGATCCCTCCCTGGAGATGTGAGTAAAAATCAGCCATTCCTTTTCTGCTTTTTCAAAATGGGCTGTTACTTTGTGATGCATGGGTCACTTATAATAGCTCATTCTCATGTGAGTTGCAACTAGCCCAGATGTACATGGTGGTCCTGACGTAATCTCTTATGAAGTGATATTCACTGGTGAATTACTGAAATGACTTGCTTTCCTGAAGAAATTAACCATGATATTTTTAATGCCAGTGACATAACCTCAGAGTTTTCATTTTCAGGGATTCCTTGCAAACAATTTTGTAGCATGTTCCAAGGTATACTACTCTATGACTTATCTTGCTTCAATCCTAGAACTGTTTGGCTGTTTTGCAGATTTTGTATTATACTGATCTTTGAATATTCCAAACTTTTAAAAAATGTTTGTAAGATTTTACCATTGTAACAGTCTTGTTGGTCAGTCTTGATATTTTAAAATAATTTAACAAATGAGACATTCTGGAAGAGTATCTGGTTTAGCCAGTGCAGTGAAATTCTTCCTTAGCACACCTAGGCTATGACAACCTTCTGCAGTCACACACACTTTCATATACTTTTACTTTCCCCCAAGCATTTCTTACAAAAATAATTTTAATTAACTATTAGAATAACAATTGTTGTAATTTACTTTTATTCTTTATATTTAAATGTCACATTATAATAATTATTTTCATCTTCCTCTTTAAAATATGACTAAAAAGATCATTGATACAGGAATGATGTATGACTTTTATGTTCATGGTCCTTCTTAGAATACATCTTATTTTGATTGTTTAAAATGGAAATGTTAGATATATACTTTTTTTTTTTTTCCTGGTGGTGCTGGGAATCGAACCCGTGGCCTTGTGCTTACAAGGCAAGCACTTTACCAACTGAGCTACCTCCCCAGCCCAGATATATACTTTTTTGCTTTTAGAGTTTAATTTAAAATATCAGAGTTAAATATCTCTTTGTTACCTTTTACAACTTTTAGTTTTTTAACAACTTTTGAGTGTAGTGGAATATAAAAGTAGTCAAAATAGAAAAATGAAGATGCACCAGACCAAATTAACACTAAACAATTTCTATTAATATTTATGTATTAAATTCACACATAGAATTGTACTTCTAAAATGTCAGAGGTCTATATTTAAACATTCCAAAATTATTTTCTTTATTTCAGAATTTTGTCAAAAATGCAAAAGTATACATGTGGTTTGTTACATGCGTTAGAGATTTTTTTTTTAAATTTAAATATTGAGGTATCCTTTCTGTGTACATATTTATTATCTCCCTTAAAAACAAGTGGTAAATTTCTATAGCATGGTACAGAGTCTAGTACTGAGCATCTGTGAAAATGCCTTGAGCATTAGTACCTTATTGGCTCTAGTACATCAGAGGGAGACAGCTTGCTTGGTTTGTCACAGCATGGTGGCTTTCACACTGTGGGGAAGCTACAGAGTCCTTAAGAATGAGTGCCTGCTGAAGTAACCACTGTGGGTGATCTTATGAAATTTCATAAGACCTTACTAAAGAAAGAGACAAGGAAGAAAATAATAGAAGGGAAGTGAGCTGACAGAGCTTTTGTAAGATGACAAGAATACCTGGGGACTGTAGGATGTAACTTGAAGGGCTTAGGGAAGACAGTGTTGCACAGGACTGGAACTATTTAAATAGCAGGAGGGGACTGGAGCTTTAGAAATTTAACAGATTTTATTTTTTTTTATTATGACCCCATCTAATCTGTACATTTTACATCTTATAAGGTCTGGAGAAATAGCTATATAAATTATTTAGCAACTTGCATGCATCAAAGTGAAATTATCTTCTCTATAATATTTATAAATAAACAAAATGTTTTGTACAAAATGTATAATAATTTGAAAGATTTGGGCTCAGCTTCACCAAAAAATTATGGTGAGTGCAAATATTAGAGAAAGACCATTTAGAGTGAAAAGACATAGAATAGTGTTTAGAATATAGATATCTAATTATAAAAATTATAGTGGGTAAGTGCATACTTTGCTTAATTTTATATGTCAAACACACATAATCAGTGATGGACTAACCAATAGAATATTAGAATATTAGAATATTAGAATTGCAGAAACTTGTTTTGCCACCTTCCAGTACTAATCAATGAACCAAACACATGAATCCCATAATTTCCATCATCATTGACTAGTTTTGCCTGTTTTTGAACTTTATGTGAAGGAACCCTTACAGTTTGTGGATTTTCAATTTGTCTTCTTTTGTTCACTGTATGTTTATAAGATTCATCCACGTAGTTGTATTAGTCGGTATTTTATTTTTTATTTTCTCACTTGGATAATATTTTGAAGTTGTCCAATTCTTCTTGGTTTGAAAAAGTTATTTCTATATTATGTATTGGAGTGCTTTTTCAGATGTATATATTGTGAAATTTTCTTCCATTCTTGCCTTTATACTTGACTTTTTTAATATTGATTTTTAATGTTAAGAATGATTTAATTTTAATGTCATCCAGTTTTTCAAAAAAAAATCCCTCTATGATTAATATTTTTATGTGTACATGTCCAGTTTAGGAGAGATTTTCCTCATTTTATCTGAAGAAAATATGGTTTACCTTTTATAATAAGGTGTATATTTCATTGAAATTGACTTCTGTTTATGGTGTGAGTTATAGGACAAGAACCATTTTTCCATGTGGATATACAATACAACAATTTCAGTATTTTGATGAAAAGGCCATTGTGTCTTTGCTGCACCATAGTCTATCTTTTCTTAAGTGAGATGCATATATGTGGTCAGCTCATCAATTCTACTAGTCTAGAAGTCTAGATAGCTACCTTTTCCCCAGTACTGCAATACTTCACCTATAATATACTTTGAGGTCCAATAGTATAAATTCTCCATTTGTAAATTCTTTCTCAAAATTATCTTAGCTATTGAGTCCTTTACTGAAATACATGAAACTTTAAATAAGCTTCTTAGTGTCTAAAAATCCATATGGAACTCTGTCTAGTATTTCTATGAGTCTGTAGGTGAATTTAAGGAGAACTACAATTTTTGAAAAATTGATACAACTATGAACAAGTTCTGTCCTATCACTTCTATACATTTTTAATTATATTAATAATGTGTTACAGTTTCCACTTTAAAAACTCTGAATGTAACTTATGAGATTTGTTTCTTTCTTTTCTTTTTTTTTTTAAACAACTGGGATACATGCATACCATTTGGGTAATCATAAATTTACATAGGGTGATGGTGGTTGATTCATTCTGTTATTTTTCCCCTTCCCCCACTCCTCCAATCCCTCTTTTCCCTCTATATAGTCCTTCCTTCCCTCATTCTTGCCCCCCTCCCTAACCCTCACTCTAACCCTAAAACTAACCCTCCCACGCCCCATTATGTGTCATCATCCACTTATTAGCGATATCATTCTTCCTTTGGTTTTTTGAGATTGGCTTATATCACTTAGCATGATATTCTCCAGTTTCATCCATTTGCCTGCAAATGCCATAATTTTATCATTCTTTATGGCTGAGTAATATTCCATTGTATATATATACCACATTTTCTTTATCCATTCATCAATTGAAGGACATCTAGGTTGGTTCCACAATCTGGCTATTGTGAACTGAGCAGCTATGAACATTGATGTGGCTGTATCTCTGTAATATGCTGATTTTAAGTCCTTTGGGTATAGGCCAAGGAGTGGGATAGCTGGGTCAAATGGTGGTTCCATTCCAAGTTTTCTAAGGAATCTCCACACTGCTTTCCAGAGTGGCTGCACTAATTTGCAGCCCCACCAGCAATGTAAGAGTGTACCTTTCTCCCCACATCCTCGCCAACACCTGTTGTTGCTTGTATTCTTGATAATTGCCATTCTAATTGGGGTGAGATGGAATCTTAGGGTGGTTTTGATTTGCATTTCTCTTATTACTAGAGATGTTGAACATTTTTCCATATGTTTGTTGATTGCTTGTAGATCTTCTTCTGTGAAGTGTCTATTCATTTTTTAGCCCATTTGTCAATTGGATTATTTACATTCTTGGTGTAGAGTTTTTTGAGTTCTTTATAGATTCTGGAGATTTGCGCTCTATCTGAAGTATGATTGGCAAAGATTTTCTCCCACTCTGTAGGCTCTTTCTTCGCATTGCTGATAGTTTCCTTTGCTGAGAGAAAGCTTTTTAGTTTGAATCTATCCCAGTTATTAATTCTTGCTTTTATTTCTTGTGCTATGGGAGTCCTGTTGAGGAAGTCTGATCCTAAGCCGACATGTTGAAGCTCTGGACCTACTTTTTCTTCTATAAGATGCAAGGTCTCTGGTTTGATTCCGAGATCCTTAATCCATTTTGAGTTTAGTTTCGTGCATGGTGAGAGATATGGGTTTAGTTTCATTCTGTTGCATATGGATTTCCAATTCTCCCAGCACCATTTGTTGAAGAGGCTATCTTTTCTCCATTGCATATTTTTGGCCCCTTTGTCTAGTATGAGAAAATTGTATTTATTTGGGTTTGTGTCCATGTCCTCTATTCTGTACCATTGATCCACCTTTTATTTTGGTACCAATACCATGCCGTTTCTTATGCTTTCAAATTATTGTAAATGTTGCATTTCAAAATAATTTATCTACATTTTGATGTTATATAATCAGCTTATTTCATGTAAATTATTTTACTAAGTGATTGCAGTAGAAAATTAAACATGGATTATGAATTTAAATTAATCTAGTTTAAATTATTACCTTAAAAATGCCTCAACAACGCTAAACACTTCCCACATTTCTTGTTATGCATTTTAATTCTCTATACACTTAATATTTACATTGTAATTATTTTTGTGTGTAGCTGATGTTCAATATATTTACCCACACACGTGTTCTCAGACATTTTTTCTTTTCCTTCATCTGTGCTTCCAACAAGAGTAATTCTCTTTATGCTTGAAAAAAATGTCTTAAGTATTTCTCTAAGTGCAAATATGTTAATGATGTGTGCATCTTAGCGTTTTCTGTCCTGCAATCAGTTTTATTTTGTCTTCATTTAGAATGATATTTTTGCAGGATATAAAACGCTCAGCATTTTGTTTTCTCTGTATGTGATAACACTTTTATGTTGTTGGCTGGTTCCCAGCACTTCTATCAACTACCATGCATCAGTGATATTGTTCTTACATTATTACTTTTTGTCAGCTTTTTATTTGTTCTTTTTAGATACAGGTGACAATGGAGTGTATTTCGATGTATTTTACGTACATGGAGTATAAATTCCCATTCTCGTAATTGTACATGATGTGGAGTTGCACTGGTTGTGTATTCATGTATGAACATAGGAAAGATCTGTGGATTCATTACACTGTTTTTATCTTCCCCTGTCCCCTCCCTTCCCTTCATTCACCTTCGTCTAATTCAATGAACTTCTGGTCTTCCTTCTTATCTCCCTTACTGTGTGTTAGTATCTGCACATCAGAGAGAACATTTGGACTTTAGTTTTTGGGAATTGACTTACATGCTACTTTTTAGAGCTGTTATTGAAATATTTTCTTTGTCTTTGATTTTCACTTGTTTGATGTAACTAAACATAGATTGCTTTGTATTCACCTTATGTGGAGTATACAGAATTTATTATATTTCATGTTTGGTGTCAGTATTTTGTTCTAGAAATTCTTGACCAAAATTTCATCAAATATTGATTTTGTTCCATTTGCTTATTTTCTTCTGTGACTCCTGTTGTATGCATCACCAATACTCTTTTCTCTAATCTTCACTCTTGTTTCTCTGTGTGCTTTATATAAATAATTGGTATGATCCTATCTTTTAGCCTCTTTCAATATACTGATTTTTTTTTCTGCTGTGTCTTTTCTGCTGTCAGATTTATTGAGAACATGTATTTTTAAATATATTAACATTGAGAGCATATATTTTAAATATATTAATTATATTTAAAGTTGTTTTCTTAAAAATACAATGTCAAGTTTATTGGTGAGTCATCTTACTTGAGTTTTCTCATAAATAACATTCCCTTGTCTCTCTGAATAATTCATATTTAAAAAAAAATTCTGAAGATTAAATTTTAAATATTCGGATTTTTTAAATTATATTTTTCTTCACCGACATTTTATTGTTTTCTTGCTCAGGCAGATAGAAGGGGGTCTTTTACATTTTTCAATTAGGAATGCCTTTGAAAAATCCCAAGCTATTTCCTTTGTCTGGATTTGCTACTCTTCTTAATATGTTTCTTCCTAGATAATCTATCTGCATCTCTCTCACTAATCATTTTCTCCTTAGAATCACAGATTATAGAGACCACTCTTTGTTATAAGGCTTTCTACTTGATGTCTTAACCTCTAGATCCAGGAAGCATCAGAATCAAGCAAATGCTTTGATGGAAAAATCCACCAAGTATTGAACTCAATTCTCTATCCTTCTTCTTTCTGTCCTAGCCTCTTGCCTCTAACTCTTTTCTCTCTATCCCAGGGAGACTGTCATATCCCTGTAGATTTTCCTGCCTCAGTAGCAGTTTTTGGTCTAGGCTCTTTCCAAACCCCTTGATTTCTGAGGGTTGAAGTTACTGAATACACTGTCAATATGCTCATCCTTTCTAAATGTTTCTTTCTTTTCTGGGATTTTATTTACCCTAAGCTTTGGTTGTCTTATCTTCTTTTCAATTCTTCAACCAGTTTTGAATACACACACACACACACACACACACAGTAAGTATATAATATGTATGTGTATAGACATAATTATACATATGTATATGTATAACTTTGCTCAGTTTAGTAATTGGAGTAGCATAACTGTGATCACTTTTATTTAATTATTTAATCTTGGATTTCAGAAAAATATTTGGATAATACAAAATTTTATGAATCTTCAAAAGTTAGTATATGATTATTAAAATTATAAAATTTTCAATAATCTAATATATTGTGACTGAACTGTACATTAGTTAAAATATTAGAAATCAGTTTGTATGCTAGAATATTTTTTCCTTTATAAACCTATTTCACTTGATTGATGAAAGTCAATAAAATTTTTATCTTTTAATAAAAATAATTATGTTAGAAAATGCCCCAAATAAAAGGAATCATTGTTGATAATCACAAGCAATTATGTAAAATCTATTTGATTCTTAGGCATACTGAATTTCACAGTAAGAAATCTCTTTCCAGTAACAAGAGATTTTCATTTGCTATTGAAAATGTGAAAATCAAACTCAAATATTCAATGTTAATTTTTGTTAGTGCTGATTATTTTTTAATTCCTCAGGCATTTTTTCCCCATGACACTAATTTCCCTTTTGTGTCTAATTCTCAATACAAGAATTCATGTTTTACTCATAGAGACTACTACATGTGTAGCACCTATTTAAATGATAATATATTCATAGGCAAGATTATAGAAGATTGTGTTGAATCTTTATTAGAATAATCACAATATCTAAAAATTAGGAACTAAATCAATTAACACTCTAAAACAGATTTTCTTTGAATGAAGTGATCAATCTAGAATGCAATTCCAAAAGAAAATCCTCAAATAATTATCAGGATGTATTACGAAAATGAACAAAATGGAAAAAAGTGGTCATTTTAGCAATTCTTCCATAAAAAGTTTCTTTCTCTAATTAAAAATATATTATTATTTATGTAATAAATTTCTTGTAAATGAAGGTCAAAGGTTAAAAGTCGTCGCCGTACAGCAAGACATAAAGACACGTACACCTCAGATTGTCATGAAGGAGCTTCTTTTTTTGGGGGGGATAACACACTTCTATATATAAGCAGTCTCATGCATAAGTAATTTCGATCAGATATGTCCACCCAATCCTGTTAAAGGTCAAGCAATCAGGAGTTCAAGCATACATGTAGCCAATTGTAATAGCTTCCTGTTTTTCTCTAGGCATACCAAGCACGCCCTTTGGCTCCCTGCCAGCCCACATCTCCCCCTGTTTGTTTATAAAAAGACCGTGCCTCTTAGGTTGTCCATGACAGAGCAACAACCTTACCTGTCATTGGAAAATGAAGCTTATATCTTCATTCCCTGTCTTAGGTTGGTATGAGCTCTTCACGAATCTTACCCGTCTCTGACTACCGGTCTAGCATAGCCAAACTTGTGGGGAGGTTCCCATATAACCTGCTAAGTCCTAGGAGTCATTTGGGAAGGGTGCTAAGTCAGGAGAAAAGGGTACAGTAGGTAACCCTAATGTGGAATTAGTGGTAAGAAAAGGAGGAAATAGATTGGAAGAGTTAGTAAGGGGCAAAGGGCAAGGCCACGCCTTTACTATCCCCCATAGGCAACGCACAGCTCATCAATTAACATGGTGAGTAATCATCAACAACAGCAATTGGAGGAACTTCCACATCTTCTTGTTCTTGGTTTTCTATTGAGGAAGCCTTGACCAATCTTTCAGGCACCCAAATTGGCGATTGTGCATCCTGCAGGAAAACACAAACAGATCCTTGGGTCCAGATTAATACCGGATTGGGCCTTTCCATTGTCCCAATAGAATGTCCTTCCAGAGCACTTGATAGATGTTTTTTATTAGGCTCTAAATGACGGTCAGCAGCCGATCGGCCCTCAGAATCGAGATTTAAAAAATTTAAAATGAACAAGGCAACAGATAATTTGTCTTTTGGGGATCTATATGATGCCCCTATTCCCCCTTTCTGTTTATAAAGCATGTTTTTAAGTGTTAAATGGGCATGCTCAACAATGCTTTGTCCAGTAGGATTATAGGGAATTCCTGTGACATGTTGAATACCAAAGGTGGAACAAAATTGTTTAAAGGCCTGGGATGTATATCCAGGACATTATCTATTTTAATTTGTTTGGGGACCCCTAGGATGGAGAAAGAATGTTATCAGTGTGTTATTACATCTTTGGTTCTTCTCCAGCATGAGCAGAGACCATAATAAATCCTGAAAAGGTATCTATTGACACATGGATGAATTGTAGTTTTCCAAATTCCGAATAATGAGTTACATCCATTTGCCAAATATGATTGGGCTGAAGCCCTTTTGGATTTACTCCTAATGAGGGGTTAGGAATAAGTGTAGCACATTTAGCACAAGACTTGACTATGTCCCGAGTTGTTGCCTTAGTAATCTGATAGCATAAACATAGAGTAGAAGCATTTACGTGAAATTTGGAATGAAAATTTTTTGCATTTTCAAGTGCATCAAAGATATGTGGGTCTCTGGTGGCCGTGTCTGTTAAATCATTGTGTAAACTTAGAGGACCTGGAAGGCCAGTATGAGCTCGAACATGCCCAATTAAAAAAGGGCTTTTTCTTTCCCAAATAAGTTTTTGTAAAGATTGTAAATACTTAGTGATGGTGGAAGTGAGGGAGAGCAGACTAGTTAATTCTAAATTTTGAATAGCATTAACAACGTATTTGCTATCAGAGAATAGGTTAAAAGGCTCATGGTGGGTTCTAAATACTTCTATAACTACTAATAGTTCTGTTTGTTGTGCAGATATAGTATTAAACAGCAATGTTTCTGTAACATTATTTACAGTAATAGCACCCGTACCATTTTTTGATCCATCAGTAAATATAAGGGTAGCTCCTACAATAGGTTCTTTTTGGGTGACTTTGGGGAAAATTATAGGATGTTGACGCCAAAATTGGAGAAGAGGATCAGATGGCAAATGATTGTCAAACACAGCAGAAGTACTAGTAAAGACTATAGCCCATGAATTTGAATTATTAATAAGATATTATATCTGATCAGTAGTATAAAGAGCAGTTATTGTTGAGGGATGTGACCCAAAGGTGGAAAGGGTTACTTTTAATGCCCTAAGGATTAGTTCTGCCACAGATTCAGTAAACAAGGATAAGACCTTGTTAGGGGCATAATTCATGTGAACCCATAGAATAGGACCCTTTTGCCAAAACACTCCTGTGGGTAACTTATTTGTGGCCAAGACAATGAATGATAAAGGCTTAGCTAGGTCAATACAATCAAGATGAACCTTTTCCATAGCTGTTTCAACAAGGTTGAGAGCTGTTCAAGCCTTACGGGTAAGCACCCACTTAGAAAGGGGATCAGAATCACCTTTAAGAGTGTCAAATAGGGGGCCCAAACTTGAGGTGGGTAAGTGAAGGTAAGGTCTAATCCAGTTAATGTCACCTAATACTGCTCTTGTGGAGACACAGAGGTCCAATCCTGCACTTCCTCTTGTTTGTCTAATTGGGGAGTCAAGGGATAATGGGTCCGAGGTACAGACTAGATAGCCCCATATATTTGTGGGCCCCGAGGCCGGGGGCCCTGATTCCCATTTTTTGGAGGTAAAGAGTTACCATTTTTGCCTCTAGTTGATTTACAGTCACTTGCCCAGTGTTTCCCTTTTTTACGTCGGGGACATAATTTTGGCACAGGACCCTGGGGGCAGTCCTTTTTTATGTGTCCATATTGTTTACACTGATAACACTGTTGGCCTGGGCGGGAGTTGGCATTGCCTCTAAGAACCTGTGCAAGCGCTGCAGCCATCACTTGACCTTGAATAAAAGCCTCATTAATATCCCTACAAGCCTTTAAATAGGCTCCAAGGTCTTTGTTTTTCCAAGGTTTTATTGCTTCTTTACACCATTTATTTGCTTGCTCATATGCAAGCTGTTTGACTAAAGGCATAGCCTGGTCTACATCTCCAAATATACATCCTGCTGTTTGAGTCGATCTGTCTACAAAATCGGCATAGGGTTCATTGTTGCCTTGAATAACCTTAGATAGCTGTCTTTGAAGATCGCCAGCACCTGAAAGCGTTTTCCAAGCTTTAGTGGCAGCAGCACTAATTTGTTGATACACACTGGGGTGGAAATTAATCTGATTACCTTGCCCTTCATATGGTCCTTGGCCTGTCAGCATGTCTAGATTCCATTGAGGATTGCCTGCAACTGCATTACGTCGGGCAGTATCAGAACATAACTCCTGGTTGGCCACCTTCCACATAAGATATTGTCCCCCAGGAAAACATGCTTTTGCTAAATTACCCCAATCAGTCGGAGTAAGATTTTGACTTGCAACAGTCTCTAATAAAGAAATGGTAAATGCAGCTTGTACTCCAGAGGACATAACTGCCTCTTTTAACTATTTCACTAATTTTATATCTAATATTTGATGATATCTCTGATTGTTTTGATCTTCAAATACCGGGAATATTGGGAACACTGGTTGAGATTCTACATCAGCCCACTGTCTGGGGGTCACCCCTGTGCAGCAAGTACATGCGCCCCTACAACTTGGAAAAGAGTGGTGACCTGGATTACACGCCGAAGGGCATTGCGTGGTAGGGACTAAATGCCACTGAGAGAACTTCTTTTCTAGCTCTGTCTCAGATAGTTCCTGTTCTTCAGAGTCACATCCCTGTTCTGAGTCTGAATATCTACTTTCTCTTTCAGAAGCTCGACTTGATTGTTCTTCTTTTACAGTTTCTAATATCTCTTCCCCTTCTCTTAGCTGTTCTTGAAATTTTGGTTTTTTGGAAGTCAAACAGAAATGAACTAATGTCCATATAGGCAAAGTACCAAGAGGGAGAGGCGTTAAGAGAGCCTTCCATGCGAATCTGTGAAATTTAAACAGAAACCAAACAAGAAAAAATAACAAAAATATTAACACAACTAACACTTCACACACATTCATTTACTACAGGATGTCCTTTGCTGTCTCTTGGGACAGCCTTCTGTTAAGTTCCCTCACTAGGGGAGCCTTCTGATAGTACCTTAAGGCCACTGTTTCCTCAAATAGGGAAACCTGCTAGTTGACTGCTAGTTCACTGTGCTAGTGAAAAATTTTCTCCTTTATTATTTACCTGAGTGCTCACTGTTCCCCGTACAGGCCACCAAATGTCACCATCCAGAGGGACATAAAGACACGTACACCTCAGATTGTCATGAAGGAGCTTCTTTTTTTTTTTCGGATAACACACCTCTATATATAAGCAGTCTCATGCATAAGCAATTTTGATCAGATATGTCCACCCAATCCTGTTAAAGGTCAAGCAATCAGGAGTTCAAGCATACATGTAGCCAATTGTAATAGCTTCCTGTTTTTCTCCAGGCATACCAAGCACGCCCTTTGGCTCCCTGCCAGTCCACAAAAAGTGCATAGAACCAATTTAGAATAGGATCAATAGATTTTTATTGAGCATATTTACATCACACTTGTTCTACATGATGGTGATCAAATAGTGAACAAGGAATGCCACTAATAGATAGCTTGAAGTTGAAACCAAGGAGGTCTCCCAAATCAATGAACAAATGCTGAAAGATTAGAAATTTTAGGAGAAAAAATAATTCATATCTAATAAAACAACAGAGCAAGAACTACAATGATCTGGGGAAAAATAAGTTCCTATGTAGAATCTGAAATTGAGTTAAATTCCAAAAAAAAAAAAAAAAAAATGAGGGCAAAAATATTACTTTATATTTAGAAAGACAATGCTTATTTCTTACAGAATATTTTTAGTATCTTCTTTGAGAACCTTCTTTAGCAAAGCAAATAATTAAATTAACAGAGAAGTGATCAAACTAGAATGTGAATGAATTTAGGTCCTTTCTGGGCCCATTAAGAAAAGACTTCAGTGTATTAGAAACAGAAAGGAACTAGACACACAAACAAAAAGGAGTATCAAAAGAATGTCCTCAGGGCCGGGGATATAGATCAGTGGTAGTGCTTGCCTAACAAACACAAGGCTCTTGTTTCAATCTCCAACACCGCAAAAAAAAAAAAAAGAAAAAAAAAAAAGAATGTCCTCAATATGGGAAAGTAAACTATAATGTGCCATAATTTGGAGCAATTGTTGAGTATAAAACATTTAAAAAGTAACTTAAAAACTAACAGGTGCCTTTCATTAGCATAATAGTAATGTTTGGATGTCCGGAGAAGGAAATGATATTGTGGTATGTATATGAGTTAGTCAAACTGCAAAGAGAAAACAGGCCCTATTCAGACACCCATCACAAGTTTGGGTGTCTGTAGACTATCCCAAATTTAAATCCAAGTTGGGGCTACATAAGACCCCCTCAAGTTCAATAATTCACTCAAATGACTGAGAAAACTCATGGAAGTGCTACACTTACTGTTATAGATTTTTGTTTCAGTAAAAAGAAACAAATTAAAATTGATTAAGTAAAGAACCAGTAAGGTAAAGTATGGAAGGTCTAAATGTGGAGTTGTGGGTCATCTTCTATCTTTGAAATCACCGATAGTGATATCTCTTCCAGGCCAACCTGTGTGAAAATGCACCCATGGTATTATCAAATAAGGAAGCCCCTGGGAACCTTGGATGTCTAAAGTTTTTATTGCATCTTGAGCACACAGTGTGACTGAGCTTCAGTTCTAGCCCTTCCTGGAGGTTTAGAACGATGACTCCAGGTTTTCTGGAGGTTGAAACTGACATGTTGTATATAAAATCCTTCATCAAAAATCACATTGTTAGACTCAGTAGACTATCCAGTGTATGAAGTACCCAGGTCAATAAAGGGAAAAGTTTAATGCAGAATGACATTCTCGGGGTTTAAAGACAGCTTCTCAGTAGCTAAGGGTAAAGGGCAGATCTCTCTTTAGTTAACTTGACTTTTTCACTACACATCATTTGACATCATATTGAAAACAGTTATAAAATCACAATAATTAAATCATCTTTTATTGTCCTTTAGCTTGCAAACAACAGAAAAACAAAATAAAAAGTGACATGACAAATACCATTTACTTGTAGATTGATTGATTATATCTTGACTACCAAACAGCTATATTTCAAAAACATGTGTTATAAAGAACATTTCAGTTCTTTAAGTTAATGTAGAATAGCCATTTCTTGTTAAAGAAAACACTATAAAACTTGTGTACCTTATTTCCAGATTTATTTCAGAATTGTTTCAGTCTAATCAAATATTCTTTTCAGTTTCACTTTCCAGGTGGAAAATAACTACACTCTTTGAATTTGTGTTTAGAACAGAGACATAAATCCTTAAATAGTGTGGGTGTATTTACAACTATTTTCCCTCTGTCCTAAACATAAATGTGGTAATTCCTGAAAAGAGTTCGAGTGACTTATTAGAAAGTGTTAATGTTTTTAAAATTGATTTTTCAGAATCTAGGAAGGAACACAGCAAGTTGGAAAAGTATTTCCTTAGACAAATAAAGAGGATCTGGTCACAAATAGAATATTTTCACTAAGTGGAACTTTTCAATTTTTTTGTTACTGTATGTTATTGAATCTTGACTAAAAATTGTGTTGTTTTATCTCATATTTTAAGATATTAAGCTTGGAATTTCTTTAAGAATAATTTATTTTGTGTTATAATCCCACTTTCTGGTCTAGGACAGACTTTAGTTGTAAGGGGCATAGTGGGTTACCTGCCTCCTCTTTGCTCCCATAGGCACCTGAATTAACACTTGGATGGCAAAATCCCCTACTCAATCTGCTTCATTTGGAATTTCCAGTTAATAAGTTTTTATCCTCTTAAATTCCTTGCTTTAACTCCAATATAATAAAAGGAAAGAGAGAGATGATGAAGAAGATGAAGGAGGAGGAGGAGTCAAATGAAGGAGATTCAAGGACACAGAGAGGGTGACAATTGCCAGTCATAGGTTTGAAGACTTCCTTAGAAACCAAATTACCACTAAACTCTTGGGCACGTCCTATGTGGGCAAGAGAAAGGGTTCCTGTTGGAGGGATGGACTAGCTGTGAACTAATTGCTAATAAATTTATTTAACAGAAAAATGACAGGAGACAGAATTATCTTTAGAATAGGGGTTTGACAGACTAAGCCTTCCAGAAGAATCTGGTTCTGACAAAATGGTACAGATCAAAGGAGGACTGGTAGCAGCTTCTTTAGTGAGAAATGGGATAGGTTGGAGTTAAGCAGGTCATTTTGCTCTAGTGGGTCATTTCCACATCCAGGGCCTGCGAACTCCAGTGGTGAACCAATCTGCAGGGAAACCACATACTCCAGGCTATCTGGAAAAATATTTCATAATTGTCAGTTCCTGAGAGCCAGATTTCCATGTCTAATGGCTCAACCAAGTCTGGTTTTATTTGCAAGCCATGGATGCCACCCCACACTTGACCTTGAGAAATCATTCATTTATTTATTCATCAAAAAATTAAATACTTATAGACTCCCATTAATGTGCCAATCAATGTATCGGAAGACAGAGATGTAAAGACAACCTGACAATCACAGTTTCTGCCTCCTGAAGCTTATAATATACTGTCATTATTTCAACTTCCTGAGCAAAGTTCTTCATCTTGCAAAGGACAATTATACAATTTATCTTTTTCTTTTTAACTCTTTAGTCATGACCCTGGCTTGTTGAAAAGAATTTTGCCTTGATTATGTAGGTAAGTTGATGAAATGTATATTATTCTTATTTTTCTAGATAATAAATGTGAGCTCCCAAGTGCATAATAAAGTCACAAGAACATAACACTTGGATCCATGCTGATCTCTGTGTCCTGGCAGTCCCATGCCAGTTCTGATGTTTTCAAACTTCACCCCTGGAGCTAGACTTCCTTTGCACGCCAACCACTGTGCTCTCCACTGTTCTATAGTATCTAAATTGTCACTCCTTTCCATTCCAGTTCAAGCTTGCATTCTAGAATCTAATGATGAATATTCAGGTACAAATAAAGATTTGGAGCTAAAATATATTAGAGCTAATATATCACTTCTTATTATAGGAAGTTTGACAAACATGTCTTATACTTTATGATATTTACTTCTCACATAAGTGTATGTGTTAGTTAATAGCTTCAATTGTATTTTTTCCAAAGTAAATGAAATCCACAGTTTTTTGTATGCTGCCAATTATTCATCTATAATTAAAATTACACATAGAAAGCCTTCCTGATATCATTCTTCATATGTTAATTAATTAAAGAACATCAGTTATCTGTGATCATACAGAACTTTTAGGGTGATGCCATTTGATATCCTCAAAATAGTGTAAAATTGCAAGTTATAGATATGAGTCTATGTAAAATAAATAAAACTCTTATTTATTCCACTTTCTATATTACATGTAATTATTAGGTTTTTAAGTGTAAGTATATTATCTTATAACAAGATATATT
The DNA here is from genome assembly GCF_902686445.1 of Sciurus carolinensis. Taxonomy (NCBI): domain Eukaryota; kingdom Metazoa; phylum Chordata; class Mammalia; order Rodentia; family Sciuridae; genus Sciurus; species Sciurus carolinensis. Next base: position 99,784,981 of record NC_062223.1, on the reverse strand, counting down.
TTACAAAAAATATTCATAATATTTGTGTTAAATAGTAGGTATAGAAAATTAGGCTACATATACTCTAAATCTTATATAAGTAACTACCTTATTAGGCGGCATTTGTTTTTGTTTTAGTGATAATGATGATATATGTTTGAGAAAATAAAGCACTATAATGTACCCAATGTACATATTGAGTTATAGCTATACCTTCTTGAGTGTGTAGCTATTTGAGAGAAGAATCCATATTATATGTTTACTGTTAGACTCACTCTCAGCTGCAAACTATAAATCACAAAATATCTGGAATTAGAAAGAGAATTGCACATAATCATTATTAAGTATTTGCCGCAAAATACATTTCTTAGTCTCTCCTTTCCTGTAATGTCTTTCTCTACCTTCCAATTTTACCAAAACCAAAATACCAACAGTCTTCCCTGCACATTTTGAGATAATAAAGAAAATTGTTATATTTTGTGTTCTGAGCAATACTTTACTTTTCTTAGTTTCATTTTCAGTGTTATAGGAAAAGTTTATTGTCTAACTGTTCACTCTTGTTGTTGATGTTAAAATTGTTTTCTGTTTGCTATATGTACCCACTGCCTGGAATGTGCTAAGCATCAGAGACAATACAGGCACCACCTGGTGGCTGTCCTTAAAGAGCTGCTTAGGGAGGCACAAAGTAATATATTTTGTTTGATTAAGTTATAGTTTTTAAGTTTCCAAGGACATATTGTTAATTAATATTTTATCCCTGCAGTTAATGCCATGTAAATTACTCCATTTATCCATTCATTTTGCAATCACAACGAAGAAGACAGAAAAGTAAAATGCAACAATAAGTACTTGTATTAAACTATGTTACGGAATGGGAAAGGAAGATCATAAAACTCAGGTAATAAGCCTTCATGATTTTATTCTTAGTCTTAGAAGATATTATTCACATAAAGGAGAGTCAAAGGTGACATCAGGCAGAGGAGAGAAAGTTTATATGAGCAATATGCTTTAACAATATAATGTCCCAGAAGTAGGCACAAGGGCATTTGGGGTGATTCTGAATATACACATGTGAAAGATACTGCTGAGAGATGATATATTTTGGTTTATCAGTTAGATTTCATTTTGAAAGTGAGAATATAGTAAATTTTCTTTTAATCATGAACAGTTAAATCAAACAGATAATATACCCCACTCATTTCAGTTATTTTTTTCAAATTACTGATCTTGGAACAAACGTTCCCTCCTCTTCCCCTTTCCCTTCCACTCCCATCACTGCCCATTCTTCTTCTTAGTGCTGATCTAACCCATGGTCTTGTGCATGTTAGGTAGGTGCACTACCACTGAGCCACACACCCCAGCCCAGGAAATTATTTTTGACCTTTCACAACCGTGGGGGCTGGTAAAGAAATCTGTAAGAATATGCTGCAGTGTATCAAGCAGTAAGTCTACAGTTTCTGTAAGTAAGCAGCACATGAAAGAAGAAAAGTGTAGGTGGAAGAGGAGAGAGTGAGGCCCACTGGGATCTTGGCGGTGTCCCGTGCCTCCAACCCTGATGACACAGGTGAACTGGAGAAGAAGCCAGTACTGTTTTCCACAGAAGTACAAATAAGTCTGATCCTTAACTTGGAGAAAATAAAGAAATCTATGAGAAGTCAGAGGAGTTTCAGACCTGATTTAATCTCTGTAGTAAAAAGACGAGCCAACAGATCAGTGACAATGACTTTACTACAGTAGCATGATGTCTGCCACGTAATTTACACCTTCCAGATCTTTTGCAGTTTCATTCATGGCCCACCTAACCTAGAGATTATCAAGAAATACAAGGTCCTTTAGTTCCAGTTTAACTAAGAACAGATACAAAATTTTCACTATTTGCTCCTTGTCCACATGGAATCCATACACAATTCATTTAGTCACATTTAACCTCCAAAGACAAGGCAAAAGCAAAAAGTATGCTTCCATTTCATATGAAGCAACTATTAGCCTTGTACAACTGAAAATATGTCATCCCTCTTCCCAAAGGGGAAAACAGGGGTCCATGTACCATTTTGTTCATCTTAGAATGATGTTTTCTCCTCTAGATCAATAACTCCCCTCTCTATAACCCTGGTAACTTACATATCGAGGTGTAAGTTCAACCATTATTAATGCAGCTTGGCTTATGTGGTAAGAGAATGAGAGAAGGAAGAAATACTAAAAGTACCGGTTATGCATAAAGAATTAGTAATAAATACTCCTAACAAATACAGTCTCCATTTGTGAAACTTGTTCCAGGAATAATAGCTGCTATTTATACTTTTTTCTTCACTCCACACTCCCTTTTCCCTCAGGAATTTACCTCCAAATGGTCCTGATACTTTTGATAATAGAGTGACCCCAAATATTTATTCTTATAGTACCTAGAGTGGCCCTTTGTTGGTTTTAGTATATGGCCACAAATTTTTTGGCACTCCTCACTTCTAGAGGTGGAGCTTAATTTCTCTTGAGTGTGGACTGAACTTAATAAATCACATTCAATGAATAGAATATTGTAGAATTGAATACAAGCCACTACTATGATGAGGTCATGAAGGTCTGTGGCTCTCCATCTCTAGGGTTTATTCTCTGTATCTAATATCTCCCCATGGGAGTATTCATATCATCATTAGACTTTGGAGAGGCCCACATGCTGAGAAAATGAGACCTCTTGCCAAAAGCCTTATTGAGGAGCTTGGAAGCAGATGCACTAATACAAATGTAAATAACGCTGCTTGAATCAACATATGCAACTTCATAAAAGTGCCAAAATAGAACCACCTTGCTAAGCCTCTCCCAGAACCTTGACCTTGAGAAAGTTAATGTTTATTGTTTTAAACTGCAAAATTTTGGAATAGATTGTATTGCAGAAATAGGAAACTAATACCGATTTTTGTAACTGAGAAGGGGTGCTGCCATAACTATAAGGTAAAATATGTGAATGGCTTTGAAACTGCAGTGGGAATTTGAAGAAAGTTTATTAAAAACTTAAAATCCTTAAAAATTCCATTTGTAAAGATTTGAACTTTGAGGATTGTTTAAAGAAAATGTTGTTGAAAATTGAAGAATAAGAAACCTTCATCATGTTAGGGCATAAAGTTTGGCAACATTCACTCCAGCAGAGCAGAAAATATAACTAATGAAATAGGTGTTGTAAATTAGGAGTTTTTAGTTGAGAGGTATGACTTGATTTCTTCTTGCAGCTTTGAGTAATTCAAGAAAACAGATATAAACTATGATGAAAGACAAAGCAAAAAAGTTTAAATATTAAGATGCCAAAACTGGTTGATTTTGAATTTTCTTAGCCTTTTCAGAATACATATCATGTTTAAATTAAGAAATGATTCTGAAGCAAAGATCAAATTTGGCACTGCAATAAAAATGTACTCCAAAGATGAAGCTAAGATTGTGGCTATAAAATATTTTATTAAACCCTCAAAAAGATCAAAGGTAGCAGCTCAGAGTACCTTTTAGAAAGACAAAAACCCTTCTAAAGAAATTAAGAGTATACCTCACCAATCCTCTCAACCAAAGAAGAATGCTTCTTGGAAATTTAAGTATCTGGGCTGTTTCACTAGGACCACAGGTGAGAAGGGCTTACCTTGAATAGATATTTGGTTATATTTTTTATCTAATCAAGTAAAATCTAAGATGTCTCAGAAGATAGTGAAAATATTTGAAGAGAGTTATATTCAAAGTACTACTGTATTGGACATAGAGTACAAAATGAAGGAAAAGTCTTTTGCAACCTTGAAACTCTCAGAAAGAACTAAGAAAACTACTGAGATGTCAGTGTGTACTACTTTTCACGAAAAGGAAAGAATGACAGAGAGGACAGAACCATGAGACCAGAACACCACAGCTGTGATCTATGAGACCAAATCACAGAATGTCTAACCTTTTTCAGGTCAGATTTCAGAATTGCCATTGTCTGTGGTTATGAGTCTTCATGTTCCACATTTTTGAACAGAAATGTTGTAATGATCACCCTATGTCCATCCCACCATTGTGTACGGGGATAGATTACTCATCTTTTTAGTTTTATAGGTGTTCAGATTAAGAGGTTTTGTATTCTTCTTTACTTGAAGAGTTTAAAACTTGATTTACTACAGACTGATAGCCTTGAACTTTTTAGTTACTGATTGGTAACCTTGAACTTATCTTGGCTTAGTCTTACACTATATTAAGTGAAGATCTTGGAGTGCCTAAATCATTCTTCAAGTCCATTTAATTCAGTATACAAATTCTATTTCCTGCAATAATCTTGTTAAGCTTGATTTCATGTTTGTTTTAAAGAGTTGAGAATAGGTTTGATTCTAGGGCATTACCTTTACTCCAAAAGCTTTGTAGATTATTTTAGCTAGATGCCAGGGTTGCTACTAAGATATTAAGAAGAACTTTCCATTCTGGAAAGAATAGAATTCAAATATTCCTGGCAATGATTTTTCCTTTTTCTATCTTGAAAAACCTCTGGTATCTTTATAGTACCTGTGCTCCATGCACAGTCTTGTAGTAACTACTACTTGATAAACCTTAGATGGGCTTCAATGATATGCACAACTTGTGTTCTATCACAAACGCTCACATGGTTTTCAAGTCCTATCTCCTTTCGACTTCTTATTCTCTAAGATATCATCTCACAGATGCCAGTCACTTCAATTGGCTTAATATCAGATCACTACCTCTGTGCACTGAAAGACCACTTTATACTGCTCAGGCACTGAACAGGTACACTGCTCTTGTATGAACATTGAATGCTGTTGTTTGAATGTTTTTGTCACCTCCAAAATTTGTGTTCAAACTCAAGCTCCAGAGTAACAGTGTAGGAAGATGTGCATTTGGAGAGGAGATCAAGTCATAAGGGCTCATGAATGGGATAAGACATACTCATAAAAGGTTTTGATGGAGAGAATTCAATATAGACTTGTACTCTTGCCCTTTCACCTTCTGTAATGTGAGAATAGTGTTCTCTCTAGATAACACAGCATTCAAAAGATGTCTTGGAAGCAGAGTACTCTCTAGAAAACCCAACCTACCAATGTCTTGCTCTTGGATTTCCACTTCCAGAACTATGAGAAATAAATTTCTATTATTCATCACTTCCCAAATATATGGCATTTCACTATAGTAGCACAAAAGGACTAAGACACTGAGTGATTGTCCAAAAACAGAAGGATAAGCTTTAGGGTATTCTTAAGATTAAGTCATGAGTGTCCTATCTCTCATTGTTTTGTGCTGCCTGTTTTCCCTAGTGTGAAAACAATTGCTCAAATATGTTTTTCCAGTATTATATGTTTATGGGGAGAGTGATGGTCTGTTACCAATGAGTCTATCATGACCAGAATAAATGTATATTTTAAAATTTGCATAAGAAATGGAATAAGTTCCAGATGGTTGCAATTGGTTGTTTTGTGTTCTCTTTCTGCCTCTTCCTATAATGTAATTGTTAAAGAAATGAGATGATTTGTTCTATCTCCCATAATTTAGATTTAACTAATTGCATGTGCTATGATATAGTTTATGTGATCCTATGTCCATGGCATTTGTAATCAAATCTTGGTCAGATTTTAAGTAAATTTTTTCAGAAATACCGCTCCATGGGCAATGTTTTGTTTTTCCATCTGTAGATATGTGATGTCTGGCTGTTCCTCTTTTCCGATGTTACTAGGCTTTATTGTCCTATGTCTAAATCTGTTAGCAGTTGCACATTGATGATATTCTAATTTCATCATTCCTTTTTAAGTTTCAATAAAAGAAACTTTCCCAGGTCTATTTATTTCCCAGGTCTATTTATTTCTCATGAGTGTAATTTGTTTAGGAAAAAAACAGAATAAATGTTTCAATCATTCCCTTTATCTGCCAAGTTTTCAAAATAATGAGTTTTTTTTTCACAATATGCAACCATTTTGAATATTCTTTGGAACAGCAGCACACTTTTCTGATGTCATAATTAATCAAGAGAGCTCTTGCAGTATCTTTCAATTGTTCCAGTTGGGTCATTATAATAAAGGGTAAACTTCTCTGCTTTGGAGATTTACTAACCTCAATCTATGCTTTCAATGTTTGGATATCAGGGGGCAAGTAGAAAGCCTCAAATGTATATTCCTTATTTTTCTCTCTTATATTGCCTCCCTGGCACCCATCCCAAACTTCATCCTCATTCCCATCTGGATTTTCCCCTATATTATCTCAAAGAGGAGAGCCCTTCCTGCTATTTGTCAGTTTTGCTAGATCATATAACCCTGCTAATAATTATAAAGTTATAAGTTCAAGACTCTCAGATCTGATTTTTTTGTATAAAAATGGGAATTGGAGAAAGTTAGAAAATTTCTTTTTCAAAAAAGTTTAGATTTTCATGATTATGACTTTGCTATAATTTCAAGACAAATCAACCTCACTTTACAAAGAAAACAACCCTCTTTATAAATTCAGTGCTTGGAGTGTCATGAAGTAAAATGTATGATAGAGCCCCAAAAAGGTATAAGATGATATTGAACTATTTCAAAATAAACATATGCAAGTGAAGATCCCCATTGTATATGCCTGAATATTCTGCAAATTAGACATAACAATCCATGGATTTTGATGGTAGCTGTTTGGTAGCATGGCAACAGGAACCATAATAGTAAAGAACTTGGAGATTCAAGTTCTAGTTGTGCTTTGTACATAGCTATGCCACTCTCAGAATAATGCACTTACTTAACACATATTTAAGTTAAAAAATCACCGTTAGGGATCAACTGTAGGCAGGTTTGGTGTGGCAGGAGAAGGTGGGTCAGGGGGATAAGCCTTTGCAGTATATGCTTTGTCTCTGGTGAGAAGAGTTCTCTCTCTCTGCTTCCTGGTGCCCTGTTCTAAGCTGCTTTCCTCTGCCAACCCCTTCCACCTTGATGTTCTACCTAACCTTGTGCCCAAAGCAATGGAGTCCACTGAGCTTTGAAACGATGAGCCCAAATAAACTTTTTGTCCTCTATGTTATTCTTGTCAGGTCTCTTGGTCATAGTAATAAAAATGCTGACTATGACAGAGCTCAAGTAATCTCAGCAAAGTAGCTCATTTGCCATTGTACTTTGAAGAAAAACCACGTTTCCTAACTATAACTGTAAATACTCCTTAGTCTTAATTGTTCTTTGCATGTGACAACTCAGCTTGGGTGAAGAATGCTGACTTCAGCTACTTCCCCTGGCTACTTTCTTTCAGGTGACATCTGTGTGGGTAAAGGAGAATCCTGATGGTCAAGAATCATTAGGTAAAAGTAATAATAATAATATGGTCTGGAACTGTAAACACTCTATCACTGATGATCAAAGAACTGATGAGTAGATAGCAAGCTGAGGGGAGGGTCATGACTTAGAAAAACAAAGGTCCATTTACTGATAATGGATTTCAGTGTTTTGCAGACATAGAAAAAATTTTCCTCCATCTAATGTATTACAGGATATTACATTCTGTATGTCATCAACAGCCATGATTATTTTGTGTTTTAATTTCAATGTTTACATTATAAATAGTATTATATATTTTCTGTTTTCAAAATTTTAAAAAATGTAGAAACGTCTGAAGTCTGTTATTTCAGATTATATTGCTCCTGATTTTGATGCTTTGCCTCATCTTTCCCACTTGAAGAATCAGAATGCAAATACTAGTCATTTTTTTCTTTTGTGCTATGCTATTTTATACTGCACACATGCATGCACATATACAACAAACATATCCACATTCTTGTATACATGATAATTATATTTTTTTCTATCTCAATAGTGTGCAGAAAAACTGTTGCATAATTAGATTCAACATATTGAAGGATGATAATACCATCCATTAGTAACTAGTTCAACTTGCTAATTTCATAAATGTTTATAGAAACGATGCATACATTGTTAGTGTTATACCTGATTAAAAATTGATGCCAAAATTTTATTTTAGATTAATAGTTGGCTAATGAAAATGAAGATGAGAATGGTCATATAGTGGGATACAGGAGTAGATTTTTTTTAAAATGAGAAAGAAAATTATATTGAAATCATTAAATACACCAAACTAGTAAGTAGAAGCCATTGGTATCACATTGAGGAAAGTAATTTAAAGGATTCAGTCAACTTGGGGTTCCTGAAAATTACTCCTTCTGAAAACTGAGTGTTGAGATTAGCCTTCTTTAGGAAGATAGAGAGATGGCTTTAAATTCCTAGAAGGGAAGTCCAAACGGGAATTACTGCCCATTGCCAGGAGTGGAACAGGAGAAAGGAATGATTGGATGAGGGCTTGACCTTAGTTTTCCCTTTCCTGCCAACAGTACTGCTGCATAGAAGGAGGTACCGTCCCAAGAAAAAAGAATAAAAATTATCTTTAATTTTATGCTGCTTTCTCTTAAAGATTCCTTTGAAACATCTAATCCATTAATGGGTAAATTCGCCAAGACCTGTGTCCAATGTGTGTATTTCTGATTTGACTTCCCCAAACTAGCAGGCAGAATAATTGGAAGCATTTCCTCTCACTGTTTCTGTAAAGCAATCAAGTGTATACTTCACACCTCCTGTAAGATACACTTAAATCCTATTAGAATCATAGAATGATGCAAAGAAGGCAGAAGGCAGATAGACAGGGATATAGATAAAAAGGGACATTCTGTGCTTGGTTTTATTAAGTTGGATGGGATGTTCAGGTACCTGGGAGATACATTTATGAATTGGGATGGAAAGGTGATACATGATGTTTCCTAAGAGAGAGAAGGTCTAAGCCACAGAAATAGGAAATTTTGATATGATCATTTCTCAAATCTACTGTAAGTATTAAATGAGGCATAAGGACATCAGGAAATCATGCTCTATAGAGAATCTGACTAATACAAAAGGAATATTTCCAACATTTATTGAACATAATGACCTATATATTAAATTTAGTGGTGTTTATTATTTTAATATATTTTGATACTACGTTTTATAGCAACTAATTGAAGTTTTAAAAACCCTTGTAGATTTTACTATTAAACAAAGAAATACACTTATCTTTTGACAGTATCATAAAAGGAAAATATCTCCTATAATATTTTCATTATTATTGGAAAAGCTATACTTAATAAAAAGGTACCACACTCTTGAAATTGATACAATCACAAGGAAATGAAAATATCATAAATATATATTGTATATCTCCTAAAACATGGAAATATACTTCATGTTGGAGTTAAATCTTTCAGTTAGGGTTTGGTCAGTTAAAGTTGAACAAATAGGGTTTGGAATTAGTGCTTGAATTGCTATCTCAAATATGACTTTTTAAACTGTCCTTGTGCTTTGAAAAAAACATTATTAGTATAGTATGTCTGTGCCTAATTGTGTTGTAAGAACTGTTTCTATAAGCAGGATTAGCACAAGTGAGCCATCATCTGTAACAGATTTTAGAAGTAAAACTGACATCTTCATTTGAATATATTATTATTAGTTCATTTTTTACTTTCTGATAGAATGTTTAATTAGAAACCAAACATACTCAGGCATAGCAGCATTTCTGTTAGACAAGAAGCTGGTGAAAAGATTTGGCACCTGTATAAATAAGATATACTCCAGGAGTTATGTTTTATTTTTTTTCTTTTCTACACAAACTCCTTCAAGAAATATGTATATCTCAATTTTTAGTAGTGTATAAGAGAAAAAAAAACACTTTCCCTTCAAAAATCCACTGTCATATATATTGGTATTTTTACTGCCTTAATAAAATCCAAGAGATTTGTTTTAAAGGACATCACATTATGGATTTTACTTTGAGTAAAAAGTAACAGTGCACTTTAAATAAGTAATTATGACTCTTCATTTCCAATGAATTTAGTTTAAATATGTAATTTGAAATAAAAGTTTAGGCAGAATTTTAATTGACTTATAAGCCTTGGGATGTACTTGTCAGTAGTGTTGAGTGTTTTGAGTCTCCACTTTCAGATATACCCATTACTAGTTTTAGCATGATAAGCCATCTATCATATATTTTAAAGTTGAAGAAATAAGATCCTTGTAGAATCTAGAATCTAGCCATTTTATATTAATTCTCTTTTATCTGTATCTTATAAGCCGATGTAGAAGTTCAGAGAGATTCAGCCTCAGATCTGACAAAATTCCAAGTAAAACGGAATATTATAAGAACTTGCTAAGATGTTAGTTGGTTCCTTGAGCAGTGGACCTCTGTATCTAGAGGATAACTATGATATTAAGTGTTACTTATTACTTTATATAGATGCATTACAATGTAATAATAATAGTAGAGGATGCTGTACAAACTGCAATATTAACTACATAGAATATAAATTACTGATAACACTTGTTGATCATCCTTTACATGCTTATCCTGTGGCAGGACTCATATTTACATGTTTTTTTCTTGAACACATTTATAGTAAGGAAAATGAGGATTATATTTTTAAATAACATGTCTTAACACCACTCAGACTATGGCACAATAAAAATTTTGATCTGAACCTACCCATAAATGAAGTTCAAGAATTTAACTTCTTTTTTTTCACACCAGAAATTGAACTCAGGAGCACTGACCCACATCCCTAGCCCTATTTTGTATTTTAATTAGAGACAGGGACTCACTGAGTCGCTTAGTGACTCACTTTTGCCCAGGCTGCCTTTGAACTCCAGATCCCTTCTGTCTCAGCCTCCTGAGCTGCTGGGATTACAGGCGAGTGCCACTCCGCCCAACAAGATTTTAACTTCTTAATGATAATGCTGGATATTTATTCTGGTAATGTGACCTAATAATGAACATTTTTTAAATATTTACTAATTCTACAAGACCCAAAACCAGATATGGGCACAACAAAACAGAAAACTACAGACCTTTGATAAATACAGATTAAAAAAAAATTAAAAAGCCTCAACGAAATCACTAGCAAACTGAATCCAAAAGGACATTGCAAAGATATTATTTCCCATGTTCAAATGAGTCTCGACCTAGGGACACAAGTTGTTTAGCGTAAGCAAGTTGATGAAATGTGATGCAGCACATCAATAAAATGAAGGATCAAAACCACACAATCATCTCACCAGATGCAGAACAGGCACTTGATAAAACACAATGATCCTTCATGATAAGAACACTAATCAGACCCAGAAGGAATGTGCCTGAACATAGTGAAGGTTGTATATAATAAGCAAACAGATAACATCCTTCTGAATGGGGAAAAGCTGAAAGCTTTCTCTCAAGGATCTGGAGTAAGGGAAAGATGCCTACTTTACTCACATCTAGTAAACATAGTTCTGGAAGTCCTAATCAGAGCAACTAGCAAGGGAAAGAAAAAAGGGCACCTAACTTGGAAAAATAAATATCAAATTGTCAGTCTTTGCAGATGACATGATCTTATTTGTAAAGAAAATGTCAAAGACTCCAAGAATTATTAGAACTAATAAACAAATTCAGTCAAATTGCATGATACCAAAAAGCAATAATTAGCTATTTAAATCAAGAAAGTTATCCCATTTATAATAGCTGCAAAAATAATAAAATACTTAGAAACAACTTTAATCAAACGTGAAAGATCTCAACAGTGAAAATGCTTCTACTTTGATTAAATACATTGAAGATGACACACACAAAGAAGACCTCCCACGTTTTGGACAGGAAAAATTAGTGTTGTTAAAATGTCCATGCTACCCACACAACCTACAGATTCAGTACAATTCCTATCAAAATAGCAATAATGGTCTTCGCAAAATCAGAAAAAAAAATCCTACAATTTGTATGGAATGACACATATCCACAAATAAGTAAAGCAAAATTGAAAATAAAAAATACCAGCAGAGTAGAGATTATATCACCTGACTTCAAAATATACTAGGAAGCTGTAGCAATAAGAAATAGCATGGCATTTTCATAAAAGCACAAATATAGACCAAAGGAACTAAAAACAAACCCTAGAAGAAAATCCACAGACCTACAACCAATTGATATTAAACAAAGTTACTAAGAACATGCATTGGAAAGAAAACAGTCTTTTCAATAAATGAAATAAATGAGTCACTTCATTCTTTTCCATGTTGATAGCAACTTTCCCAGCACCATCTATTTCGTTTATTAAGTCTTTGATCTAATCAGTTATGAAATCAACTCAGAAAGGATCAAAGACTTAAATGTAATATCTGAAACTGTGAAACTTCTGGAAGAAAACAGGCAGAACATTTCAGCACATTGGAATGGGCAAAGGTATTTAAGTTAGTACCCCAAAAGCGCATGCAGCAAAACAAAAATAGACAAAGTAAAGCTTCTACACAGCAAGGGAAACACTGAAATGAGAGAAAATATTTACAAACTACACATCTGGAAAGGGTTAACATTCAGAATGTATAAGAAACTCAAAAAGTTAATAGCAAAATCAGCACAAAACTCCCATGTGTGTAAACTAAAAATTTCCGTGTGCAGAACCTAAAAATTTTGTTCTCATAGCAATTGGGAATAGAACGGAACCGGAAACTGGAAAGAGTAGGAGCAAGGGAAGGGTGGTGAAATGTTGATAAATCAGTACTAAGTTACAGATAGGAATGAAAAGTTCTGATGTGGTACTGCACAGTAAGGTGACTACAGTTAACACTGCATAGTTCAAAAAACAAGAAGAAAGCATTTTGAATATTTTCATTATAAAGATATGAAAATTTTAAGTGCTTCAGGAGAGAGATATATTTAACCAGATTTTACATAATATGATGTATTCATGTATCAAAGCGTGACATTACTCCAAACGTATGATAATTTTTATGCTTTTACATAACAGGTGAAAACAAATTTGAGAAAAAAGAAGTCAAGTAAATGATTATCATTTGACTTAAGTGGTCAGAGGGAACACAATGTGAGGATACTTTGAGGTGCTGTAAATATTCTGTTGTTTAAAACCTAGGTCATATGAATGTATTCAGTATTAAATATTCATTAAACTCTATCCTTATTTTAAATGTGTGTATATATATATATACATATGTGTATGTATGTGTGTAGATAGACTTTAATACAAAGTTAATATTAAGTCATGATATTAGTATGTTATTAACCAGACTTCTTTCTTTGGGTCTCATTTTCTTATTGTTGTCATTTCTTTAACTCCTATTTTTTTGTGTAACCAAAAACTTACTTTTAGGTATATTGAATATATGTTTCCCTTCCGTTCCAACATGTATAAGAATTTTTTTAAAGAAAAATCTTTGCAAAATTAGAAAACTTAAAAATTTTCAAATATCTTTAAATTTAAATAACCCTTAGATTTATGTCTGAAAATTTATGCTTAGTGCACTAAACATAGCTTCAAAAGCATTTTTACCTTTTGGTTGCTTTCATTTGTTCACGTTTCAATAATACAGTTCATTTGATTTGACTTTTTGTTTCTTAATTATTTCACATTAAATGTATAATGAAGATAAAGCTTTTGCTAACTTTTAGAAATTTGTACTACTGAACCTCAAGGGATCTTTAAAAATTGAATATGCATTTATATTAAATGACAGAGTACTATGTTTTAATCTCACCAACTTGATGAAATACTGATATTGTCATTTATGTCATTGTTCTTCCTTATTTTAAGCATTTTTCCATGATATCTGACCTTCCTCCATTATTATTATTGATTTTGAAATATTTAATGTTTGCCTAGTATGTGCTAGGGTCTCTTCTAGAAGGTGCTGATACAACAGGGACTAAAAAGACAAAAATTCCTGCCCTCAGAGACATTTAGGGAGCTACATAAAATACATAACAAATACACAGCATTTAAAATATTGATAAAATACAGCAGATCATAAGGTGTATTGGGATAAGAAAAAAATCACTATTTTATAAAGGATTTTCGTAAAATGGTCCTTTAATGAATTGGGTATTTTGGCATGAACCAAGAAGGGAAACCAGAGAAAAGCAGACATGTGAAAAGACCAAACCAGCTGTAGAGAGACCAAGAACCAATGATCCAAGTTGAAGAGACACTGGGAAAAAATTTCAGTTATAAATTCAGGGAAATTGCCAGGTGATCCCATTGTATATGATCTTCAAGGACAGTATAATCCTTTTGACATTTGTTTTGAAGTATGTGGGAAATCTCTGGAGGGATTTGAACTCTAGAACAAGATGATTGGTACTATGTTTTAAAAGGATCACTATAACTTGGGTGTTGAAAATCTACCAAGTTTTTGTATGTTGGTAGTAGTGATGGAGGTGGGAGAAATGCCACAGGGGTGAAGGCAAGAAGTTAAACCAACAATGCCATCTTCTAGTAGTAAAGACAGGGAAGTGTCAGGGGCCCCTGGTGAAAGTCTAACTCCCATTATGCTGATATTAGGAGAGAATTAGGGAAGTTATTAGGTCATGAGACAAACTCTTGTTAATAGGATTAATGTCCTTATTAAAGAGATGTTGGAAATTCTCCAATACTTCTTCTCCCATGTGAATATAAACCAGAAGACAGGCCCCTGTGAACTCTGACATGTTCCTCACCGAGTACCAGATCTTACAATCACCTTAACCTTGGGCATTTGTCTCCAGCATTGATCTTGGTCTTCCCACTCTCCATAAATGTTTGCGCAATCTGCCCAAAGGTATTGTGTTATAATGGCTTAAACTAAAACAATATAAGTCATCATTCCTCTGAGTTCCTTTATCTTTGTGCATGGCCTTAGCATTGTAAGTGTACTTCTGCCACAGATATTACCAATACTTTCTGTACACTGAGAGTGTGAATACAGGAGCTAGAAGAGGGCATCCAATAGAATTTCACTGCAAACCAGAAAGGTAATTTTAAATTATTTAAAAATGACAATACAAAGTAAAACAAATGTGATTAAATTAATTTTATTATATCTTTTATTTAACCAGAACTTCTAAATGAGTATCATTTCAACATATGTTAGAATGTTGATTATATAAGCTTAGTGTTTATGTTGATTACATAAACATCAATGAGATATTGCTGTAGTTCAAAATACCTGAGGTTGGGTAATTCATGAAGAGAAGTTTATTGGTTCAAGTTCTAGAAGCAGGGAAGCTCAAGATCAGGTAGTTGCATCTGGAGAGGGCTTGCTCCTCTGTCAAACGACAGCAATCATATCATAGGGAAGAAGTATGTGCAAGACTGGTAAGTGGACATGTGTGGAGGAAACCAAATGTGGTGTGACCTAGCTTTTGAGCAAACCACCCTCTCAGTAACCAATCCAGTCCCAAGAGAACTAACCACTCCCCAGGGACTACCACTAATACCCCCTGGGGATAGCACCCCCATGACATCATTAACCCCACTAGGCCCCAACTCTTAAACCATTACACCGAGGGATCAGTCTTTTAGCACATCCTTCTCTGGACAACAAAACCATATCCAAACCATAGTAGATATTTTCCACCTTTTTTGTTTTAGCTATTCCAAATTTGGCATGCATTTTATACACAAACAATTTAAATGCAAAATTTACATCAGAAATACTTTATTTTTATTTAGATTTAATAGTGTACCATTGAAAAGTAGGTTTATATATTCCAATTGTTCTGATTTTGATCACTGCTCTGCAGTAGGAAAAATATCCTCTTAGTTCTATAAAATATACATTGAAATACTTAGAATTAAAGAACAACATCTATAACTCTCAAATGATTCAGAAAGAAAGTAGAGAACAGACATAGATATTAAAAAACTACAAAATAAATGTTAAAATAAATGAGAGAACTTTTAATTACTGATTTAGCATGAGAATATATGGGGTTTATTTGTATTATTCTTAGAACTATTCTATGTGGGAAGCTATCCATGACTAACAGAATCAGGCTTGGTTGAGCCATGGGACGTGGAAGTCTGACACCCAGGAACCAGCAGTCATGAGGTTTCAGATAGCCTGGTGTAGGTGACTTCTCTGCAGAGTGGCTCACCACCTGAGGAAATGCTGATACTGCTGGGATGTCTCCCTGGAGCAAATGGCTTCTTTAACTCCACCCCATCCTGTTCCTCATAGAAGAAGCTCTTCCTGGTCCCCCTGTATAACTATAAATAAAGGGAAGGTGGGCACTTCCATGTTGTTAGAAGCCAGATCTTAGTATGGCTCAATCTGTAATGCCCCCTTTGATTTAAAAAGATAATTGTTTCCTGTGTTTATTTTATTTAATAAGTTTCTTAGTGATTAATCTACAGCTGGCACATTCCTCTGACAGAAACCCTT
The DNA here is from genome assembly GCF_902686445.1 of Sciurus carolinensis. Taxonomy (NCBI): domain Eukaryota; kingdom Metazoa; phylum Chordata; class Mammalia; order Rodentia; family Sciuridae; genus Sciurus; species Sciurus carolinensis. Next base: position 99,768,818 of record NC_062223.1, on the reverse strand, counting down.
TCCCCTACCCATGCTGGATGTGGCAGAAACCCTACATTATTCTGTATATTTGTAATTTTATGATATAAAGAATATTCAGAATACTCAGATAATGATATTCAGAATAAGCATCCAACCATTCATTCATTTATCCATTTAAGCTCCTCTTATTGGGTGCCAACCTCATGCCTAGTTCTGCTTATAAATAGAGATACTGTGCAGCACAAGGCAGTCAGGTTCCACTTTCTTAGAAATTTTATGACTCAGTTTTTTCAAATTTTGAATGTGAAAATCTTATTTCATCAGGAAAAAACTATGAAGATATTATAATACCATAAAGTATATTATAATAACTTATGAGAATGAAATTGGTGTTTATAAAAATCAATCTATGATAGAATATAATTTTTTTGTTTTGAATGAAATATGTGTGTGATTTCATCTTCTCCTTCTTCTCTAGCAGCAGAAATTCCTAAATATAAGAGCTGTAAATTGGACAAATTGACTTAGGCTTTCCACAGTAGTTCTTATACTGGAAAAAAAAAAAACTTTATAAAAGCAAATATTTGCTCGTATGTAGATCCATAAATAATGGAATATTATTTGGCCTTGATGAGGAAGGAGATTCTGCTACATGCTACAACATGTATATTATTCTAAGGGAAAGAGACCAGGCACATAAGGACAAATATTGTACTGTTATGCATATTAATTATACAGAATGTGCAAATGCATAGAGACAAAAGGTAGAATAGAGGATTCTAGGGGCTTGGGGAAGGAGCAATGGGCATTAGTCTTTACTGAATACAGGGTTTCTGCTTAAGATTATTAAAAAAAGTTCTGGAAGTATTGGTGATGTTTTTCCTTGTGTAAATGGTGTTTATGCAACATTGTGAATGTGGTTAGGGTCACTGAATCAAGCTCTTATTAATGATTGAAATAGCAAAATTTCTTATGTTGATTTTTATCACAAAAGCCACACTTTTTCTTGCATGTTACTTGGGCATATTAGGTGATATTATTTATCCTCAACATCATGGTCTACAAAATAGAAATGGCAATTCTTGTAAGACTGTGAATGGATGTAAAAGATTCTGCGTATAATCATCCTACAATCATGCAATAGCTATCTATGGTGTGCCAACCTTGTGTTTATATATTGTATTTAAAAAAAGGAGTCACAGAAATGTGCATCAGAGCTAACTATTTATGCCTTAGTATATCATTTGTAGTGTGTCCTATGAAAGGTTAATTCCAAGAGAAATCGTTGATTGACAGAGACCACTAATAAATATGTTTAGGAAATGCGCATATTACATGCTGTGTATTACATCCATTTTTTGGTTATGGAAGGTAGACATTGTTTTATTAAAACTTGAAACTCCCTGCAATGAAGAAACATGTTACTCTTGTCAAAGCAATGTGTTTTTGTACCTGTGGCCATAGAACCCTGTTTTATAGGCTTCCTGTCTAAGGCTTCATCCATCCAGGTGCATTTTCACCAAGGACTTTCCCATCCCACTTGGAAGTACCTTTCCATCCTACCTTTTAAATTATTTTAGAAAATTCTACAATTACTAATCTCATTCCTTTTTCATAAAGAATTACTCATCTCTAATAGTTTATTAACATTGTTCACACAAAATACAACAAATTGCCACACATTTCATTCTTTTTAAAAAAATATGATTTAAATTTGATGACATAGGATAATATAACAATACGTTTGTTTTATTATGTTAGATAACTTGATTTGCTCTTAACCCGGACTCAACTTTCTATAAGTTAAAAAAATATTAGATGGAACATATCACATATTTATGACAAAAAATACTACTCTGTTATGTTACTTTCATTGTTAAAATATAAAGTTATGTATTCATCAATACTCAGAGACTATATAGTACAAATAACTATAATCCGACTCTGGATTTTAATTAATAATAATGTATCAATATTGGTTGGTCAATTGTTACAAATGTGCTACACTAAATGAGGCATTAAAAGATTAAAAATTATGTGTGAATAGGGAAGATCAAGCTGAGGAAGAAGGAAATTCTGTGCTTTCTACATTTTCAGTAAACAAACCTAAAATCGATATAAAAAGATGAAGCCTAGCAATAGAGTATGTTGAAAAAGAAAACAAGAAAAAAATACAAATGTGTATGTATACCTATGTTTCATATACTTCTTTTGAATCCTTAACATATTCTTTATCTTGCCACAGAAGGAAGTGCATTTTAAGGACATTGAATATATATATATATTTTTTTCCACCAGGACAAGTTTGATGATTTCAGCAATTATGTATCTATAATGAAGTTATACTTTAATTCTGTTTTTACTGAATTTCCTAGGCATTCTCAGTAACTATCTTGTCTATTGGTATCGACATGAATTTGAAGGTGAGAATATTAGATGTCATGGTTTTCTCTCACCAAAAAAGATAACTGAGACATACTTTTGTCAATTTTTGAAATAAATAAAACATGATTAAATCAAAATGAGTTAATTAAACAAAATATTGCTAAACACATACACTCAAATATCAGCACATTATCTCATTCCGCATAAAAAAACTTTAAAAATATAGGCAATATGTCAAGTTTCAAACCAGAGATAAGAATTTTTAATTCTTTCTTAAAAATATTTTCACAAGTTGTCATGAAAACTATCATTCCTACAATGTTTAAAAGTTAGACATTTGATAGACATATTAAATATACCTCAGAATGACCTGAGACATGAATCTTCTTGTGCTATTATTCATCATGGGATTTACTATTCCACTGAAGTATAATAATTCAAGATGAATGTTTGTGAAGGTTAATAGACTAACCTAGAGATGACCATATAGGTTCCCACAGAAGCATATCCTGATAGAAGGATTTGAGTGCAAGCAATTAATTTAGGAGGTTAAGGATAAAAGACAAAGAATTCTGAAGTTAGACATTTAGGAGGGGAGAGAACAATAGGAGCTCATTATTGAGCTAATTATCACCCTGGGCCAAAGGAGACCCAGGTGCAAGTATAGAACATATATTTCAAAATCATTCCATTTGTGGATTGAAAGAATTTGGGTTTATACATCGACTCCCATTAGCTATTGATTGAGGAATGCTTTTCGGGTAGTCTTGATTCTCCAATAATTCTGGCCTGGATTACAGGAAGTGACAGCATGTTTCAGAAGCTGGAGAAAGCACTCAGGGAAAGAACTGCAGATCCTGGTAGAACAATTTTGAATTGAATATAGAAATGATAGCACAAAGAGATTTATTGGACATCACCCCCTTCTGCTAAAGTTATTAACATTTTATCAACTATTCTGTTAACCAGTTATTATTGACATTGCTTTCCCTATTAATACCATACTTTAACATAAATGTCATAGAACATTGACTGGAGGAGAGAGGAGTATTCATATCTTATGTTGAAAAACTAGCAGCAATATCAGAAGTCAGCGCAAATAAAAACACTTTAAAAGATTCCCTGAAACACTGAAAATGTTTAACAATTTTACTTGTGAATGATGATTAAATTTTCCTTAAAGAATAAATTGGGGCTTTCTTTAACCCAACTAAGTGAAGTAACTATGCAAGTAAAAAATAATTAGGAAAATAGAGTACTATTTCTCTGATCGTTACAAAACCTATTCTGCCATTGTCTTCATCTAGACATTGAATGCACCTTTATTCACACAAAATATTTTAATAAATAGTTATTCTTTTAACAGGTAGAGCCTAGTTCATATCTGTTTTACATCATGTTTTCTATGATATCACAGAGTTCTGGTGGAAGGAAGGAACACAACAGCATGGACTCTCTTGAGCTTTCCAGATAGCACTGGAAATATTCCAGAACACACTCTACAGAGCCGAGCTGGGTGTATTCAAATCTTCTTGGCTTATACATTTTGCTTGACCTTGGTTAAATTACCTTCTGTGTCTCAGTTTCTTCATAAGAAATATGGGAATATAAAAATATACCTCATAGATTTATAATGCATTAAGTGAGTAGATACAGGTAGAATGCTTGAGACAACACCTAGAACATATTTTTAAACTATTATCAAAGAAAGACTGTGTGTGTTTCTTGTGCATGCAAAGCTGTTTCCCCTTAACAAAAATAGATGAGATTCCTCTAAAACTGAGTTTCCATACTTAGGTTCAGTTAACATAGAGAAGAGTCTTCAATTCCAATCTATGAGTGATTCAGGTATTTGTGTGTGTGTGTTTTGTTTTGTTTCGTTGTTTGTGTGATTCTGGTACTAGGAATCCAATCCAGGACCTTGTGTATGCTGAGCATATGTTCAACCAGTGAGGTATACCCCTAGCCACAAAGAATTAATTTTAATTTGACAAGTTATTGTTTTGACAGAGGAGAAGCAAGAGAACATTTGCAGAGTTGATTTGATAAATGTATTTCATATTTCAAAAGGCATTTAACCTTTCTCTTGACTGTCTGATTTATCTCATCTTTGATGTTTATTAACATCGGTAGTTATGATAATTACCTTAAAATGCCACATAATGATTTATTAATAACCTGTTCTGGGCCATTACACTGAAATTTAAGAAAAAGTAGATAATACCTTCATGGAGGTTATAATTTATCTGACGATCATTTCCTATTTAATGCATTTATTTGCATAGTTTGTTTCTGGAGTGCTATCATACTCATAATTAATCTTTTGTAATAAGATTGTTCTATTGTAGAAATAAAAGTTCAGAACTTGCAAATTTTGATAGGCTGAATAGTTATGATTATTCAAAATCATTAAGAAATAGTTAAATTTTTTTTCTAGAGTGTTTCAGTGCCTATACTAATATCTTTGATTTAAAAGAAATAAAAAGAGCAAATGAAAAGCTTCAACTCAATGCTTCAAGGCTTAATTATGGAAAATTGTTCAGAACATTGAAAAAATCTATTTCAAAGGAAGCATTATTTAGACTTAAGAGTTGATGAGACCTCAAAATAATTTGATTATTTAACAGAAGAAAGAATATGTATGAAAAGTTAATTCTAAGTTTAAAAATAATTTTAAATTGTAGAATACATAATTCAGGAAAATTTCTATATATTTTAACCCTTTTTAAAAAAAGAAATTTAAATTATTTTAAAATTATGACAAATTAAAACATTACAAATCACCATTTTGACAAACAGTGAAAATACAGAGAAATTGATGCGTTAAGATGCAACTGATAATTCATATATTATATATAATCCACAGAACCAGCCATTCTACCTACCCCATCCGTGCACCCAAACTCCATTCCCATTACTTAGCCAAATATCTGGGAGTATAAAAAATGTTGTAAAAAGTTTAAAAATATAAATTTTTTCACTTTCTTGAAAATTCGGCATGTTAAAATCAGCTTAACCATTTGCATTCTATATTGAATTATTTAATTTTTTTTCTAATGGAAGTTAATGAGAAATGAGAAAGAAGTTTGTTTTTGTTTTTGTTTTTGTTTTTTGCAGTGCTGGGGATTGTACCCAAGCACTCTACCAATTGAGCTATTAATCCATCCCAAAAGAAATTTTCATTGTAATTATCAAAGAGAACCCAGACAGATAGTTTCAGAAGGCAACTATCACACAAATGATAGACTGTAAGTGTTTGATATCATTCGTCGTATTACCAAGTACCGTTAAAATATCATCTTTATTTGGGCAGTAGCTTGATCATGTGGATAAAATAGTAATATAATTCAATAGGATAAATTGATTAAATAGGAATGAACAAATCAGGGCAGAGTAACATTGAAAATAAACACCCTTATCTTTGCTAGTTAAGCTGAACTTCCCTTACAATTAAATTTTCATGGACTGTATTTTGTAAAGCAATATTATTCAGGTTGTATTACTTAAACAGAATTAAGCTCTTATATTTTATAAATGTGTATATATATTATTTTAAATCTGTATATAATCAATATTTTGGTGTTTGAAAATTTATGAATTCATTTTGAGTACTTCATTTTCCTAATCTTACAAATATTTTTACTGTTATTAATACTTTCAGCCCATAGTTTTCTTATTAATATAAAAATGATCTAGCTATCTAGGCCTGGGAATCTGACTCAGTAGAGCACTCATATGTCAGGTATAAGGCCCTGAGTTCAATCACCAGCACCACAAAGAAAAAAAAAAAAATCTAGCTAATAATACTTTCTGCAAAATGCTTCAAGTAGACATTAATTTTTGTATTGTTAAATGTTGTCTTTTTTTGAATAAAATCCTCTTAAAATACCTATTTGTGACAGTTTAACAAAGCTTCATCTTAATAAGGAGAAGAGTGAATAGTATCAGATACTCTTAATTATATAAGTTTGACTTGTAGAAAAGTATTTTTTAATCATAAATATATTTATCAATATTAAAAATGGTGATGCTAGAGTGTCCTAGCATGGAAACTCATCAATAAGGCAAATCAAAGCAATGATCATAGCTGTGTGCAGTAGGGCACACATATAATCCCAGCAACTCGGGAGGCTGAGTCAGGAGTCTTGCAAGTTTAAAGCCAGCCTCAGCAATTTAGTGAGGCCCTAAGAAATTTAGAGAGACCCTGTCTCAAAATAAAAAAAAATAAAAAGGGCTGGAGATGTACCTCAGTGTTTGGGTAGCCCTTGGCTCAAACCCTAGTACACAAACAAAACAAAACAAGAAAACAAGCAATAATCATCAACAAGAACCATGAGAAGTAGACTTCTCCTTGAAGGAAGATCCTGAGGATTTTGGTATTAACACATATAGGAAATCCTGTTTCTTTACTTTTTTCTTTCTTTGAATTCTCTGCAAAAGGATATTTTGAGTTGTAAAAGGGAGTTACAGGGATCAAGACTGTGGTCCCCGAACAAATCCCTCTAGAAAAATGGAATATAAATAATCTTGTCAGTGACATGTAACAACCTCAGGCAATAGTACTTTTGTGAATATAGTAAAATGCATGAACCCGTTCTTCAGATTATTTCAGAGTTATCTAGCTAGAGACATAATTCTGTAGCAATTTATATCCTGGTTGAGAAAACTTGATTTTATACCTAAGGTACTTTCAATCCTTAATGTTTTACATACTCATAATCAGGGCATTAATTTGTATTTTAGATTGTAACCCAACTTTCAAAACAAATTAAGGTCAGGGAGGGTGAATAGTGTTTTAGTGAGGGGTTAAAGTTAGTCAAAAATCTGTCCTATTTAGGGCAGTGTATTAAATAAAATAATTGATTACAGTTGAAATGAAGTTACAAATACTACAAGTGTTTACATAAATTTTTCCTATCAAGTATCTAATTTAAAATCTTATTTTCTATTGTATATACTATTAATGTCTTTTTAGGCGATAAGAATATTCTGTACCATTGTTTCATCTTGATTTTGAAGAAACTTGTTTTTTTAAGTCATATATTCTAGATTCTGGTTGGTAGCTCAGAGAGGTAGATGAAAAGAAAGAACAGCTAAAAAGCTGGACAAAATATGCTCTTTCAGGTTGAAAGGCAAACAAGCAACAAATGTCTGCAAAGAGAAAATAACTACAGGGAGAAAGAAGTGAAGATTTGATCACCTGAGGCAGATGTCTCCTGAAGCCAAAGAACCAAAGAGATTAAACTAGAAAATGTTAAAGAATTGTTGAAGGCCAAGAGTGTGCTAAAGTGAGAGTATGAAGACTCCCTAGGTGACAGACACACAGGGGTTCTCACACTCTTTCAGATTTCTCCTTTAGGAGTTTCACCAGAATTTTACAGACTGAATCATGGACAATCTAGGAACACACTCTCCATGGCTAATGGGTATGGAAATAGCAGACCCATTGACTACCTCACTTCACCTATCTCCAATATAAAACAAAAATCTGTAGACAGCTAATTTAAAAAAGAAAGTAAAGGGGAAAACATCACCTGTAGTCAGGTACAATCTCATTATAGCTATAATAAGGAATAAATGGAAGCCAAAAGCTAAATTCCACTAGATGCATCTTAGTTATCTCCTGTAAGTAAGAGGACCTTAATCTATAGGGGATTACACCAACATGGTAACTCAGTGACTTTAGTAGAAATACAGTGCAGTTGAGAGAGGGAGATGGAAAGTGAAAATAATCTCTGTCCCAGAAGAAAGGCTTGGGATACTTGGTAGGCTCAGAATTATGATTGGAGAAAGGACAGAAAACATTGTGAGGTCCACACCTTCTAATCCAAGTTTACCATGCTCGCGTGACAGTGAGGCTGAATCAGTTAAAAGAAGACTGTATCATCTTCTACTCCCTGACATGTTAAAAGATGACTTCTACAGAAAGACAAATAAATAACCTAAATTAATTATATAAAACCATATGCGAAGGTGTAGGAAAGCAGTCAGTGCACACAGAACTTGAAAAGCTGTATTCCCTGAGAGTTGGGATGTGTGATGGAATAGTCAGTTTCCTTTCTGTTTGTTTCTTGGAGTATATTTACAAATCTTGGTGTTGGAGAACAGTGTATGTAAGAAACAGCAGCCTTACTGGACTGGGAGAAACTAGTTTCATCAAATGACTACAATTTAACACAAGCCCATAGAGAGACAAACTAAAGAGAAGGAGCCCTGGAATCTATATGCAAACACCACTCCAGTCTTTGACTCCTGGATTATACCTATGAAAAGCATAACTTTACGATCTGCAATAGAACACAAGGGTTGGGAGAATAAAATTCTGCCCAGAGATTTAAGAGTCTGTTAAAGAAAGGAAGGCTGTACATTAAAGTCACATGAATATGGAGGAGCTGTGGGAAAACCCACGTGAACATACACTTGGGTTAATGTTACCCAGGCCCTTCTGAGACGCTCCTGTCTCTCTTCCTGTCTTGCCACCTGTGGCCCTTCTTCCCATGTCTTCACTGTTTCATGATTAACATGTATACTGAGGGTGATGTGTGTCAGGGGTATGAGACAACTGTACTCTAGAAAATCAAGATGTACAGTCAGGGGTCATCAAATACGGTGCTAGGCTCAGCAAAACTAAACCAATCTAAGCTCATTTGGAGACCATGTGACTGGCAGAAATTGTCCTCCAAGTTTCTTTTGAACCGATCTCCACAGTCTACTAAAACCAGACACCACCATGACAGTTTACAACTTCATGGCAACCCCTGGAACTTGCAAAATGTGGTTGTGGGCCTGGAGCAAGTTCTCAGTTCTCAGAGACAAAGTGGTGCCTCCCTGGTAAAATCATAAATATTCCTGTTCTGTCCATTCATCTGTCCCCTGGTCCCTTCTCACTCTAGTAATCTACATAATCTTATTTCTTTTGCCTACTGGGGGCCATGCTTTGAGAGCAGAGACTCCTGTTCCCCTCCTTAACTGGCCATTGAACAAAGGCTTTTCACTCTAGTTTTTGTGAACCCAAGATTTGGGGAAAGTATCAGTCATATTAAGAGAAGAACCTTAAGAGTATGAAAAGTTTAAATCAAGCATATAAAAGCAAACTGGAGTGCCCCAAAACAATAGACTGAGAGGATATTGAGACTATGGTACTGTCGTTTCTATCTCTAAATATACTTTTTGATTCCGTGTAACCTGCTGTGTTTCGTATTTTACCTGTTGAGAGCTATGGCTTTCTTTGAAGAGAATATTTCAATCCCATAGATATCAGTGCATCCCTGTCACCCCTAACTCACTTTTTTTCCCCCATGAATTTCTTTGTTCTTGTTCTTTCCTCCTTCTTTTCTGAAAACAGCCTTATATTACATGTATTCCTAGTCCCTTTCGTACAAGATAGCTTGCTACCCTGCCTGCAACAATCTGAATCCTTGACAAACAACTTCCCTTCCCCATCTCTGGTTTTTACCTTTGAAAATTGTTTGAAAATTTCAAGACCCTGGAGTTCATTTCAGCATGCCTGAAATTTATGTGCTCTGAGTTGCAATTTGATTAGTCCAAATAAACTCTCCTTGCTTCTTAACCAATTTGGGCTTCAGTTTCTCTTAAAAGTCTGTAAAAGGAACTTCTCCTCCCTAGAAATAAGTGAGGCACCTTACAAGTAAGAGGAAAGGTAAACTGGACACACCTTTAAAACAAATTAGGATCAATTACTACTCAATTGAAAAAGAAACCAGAATGAAATTTCTCTCTTTAGAAAAAGCTAAATATCCACATTAAAAAAAAAAAAATTCATCCACAGTGCTATTATCCAGTTAAAACTTACATTTTAAAAAGTGGGAACAAATAACCCACTTTTTATCTGTACTCTCCTCCCTAGACCATGATTTGCATAATTTGGAAATATATTTGAAGAAAAAAACAAAGTGATATGACAAATATATGATGGATGGACACATCATTGATTCAGATATTGAAGGCAGGTATCTTAAAATAGCTATAATAAATACACACAAAGAGGAGAAAACTGAAAAAATAAAGTAAAAAAGTTTGAGAATTTTAGCACGTTTTTATAACTTGCATCAAAGAATCAAATATATTTTGGAACTGACACATAACTAAAATTAAAAACTCACTGGATGGATTTAACAATATACACAAATATACACAAAACAGAGGATTACTGAAGCATGTAAATGAAATTATAGTAAGTAAAGCAAAACTGAAAATGTGACAGATAATATGGAATAGTCAACTTGTCTATTTCATTAGACTTCGGTCTCAGAAAGAAAAGAAAGAGAATAGTCAAAATAATATCTGTAGTGATCTTGGAAGGAACTTTATTTCTTTGTAACTTTAAAAAAATGCCCTTTGAACTATTTCTTAGATGAGAAAATTGAGTTATATGTACTCTTTTCTGTCCATACTTAAAACTCCTTCCTAATTATCAATAGGTATAGTAGTTGCAAAATCTCCTCCTTCCCTGCAGTTTCCCTTCCATGGTTTCAGTTATTCATGATCAACTACAGCCCAAAAATACTAAATGGAAAATTTTCTAAGTAAACAATTTGCAAGTCTTAAATTGTTCACTGTTCTAGTTCTCAATGGTATGCAGAAATCTTATGCCTTCCCACTCCATCCTGCTTAGGATGGGAATAATCCTGTGACCACTGTATCCATTCTATGTATGCTACCTGCATATTGATGGGTCACTTAGTAGCCATTCCAATGATCAGAACTACTATCCCAATATCACCATGCTTGTGTCCTCTTAACCATTATTTTTAAAGTTTCCACAGCACGAGAGTAGAGATGCTGTCAATTATATTACATATCGTTATAATTGTTCTATTTGTATTCATTAATCTCTTGATATATTTTATTTATAAATTTTATCATAGGTGTGTGTATATAAGAAAAAAACAGTATATGTAAAGTTTGGTATTATCTATCTGTGGTTTCAGGCATCCACTAGAGATTGGAAAGAATCCCCCATGGATCAAGGGAGAGTACTGAACTTCATTTTATTTGTATATTTGCCACATTAAATTTAGATGAAGATTGAGCTGGTCTGCATTTTTTTTCTATTCCTTACCCATGCCTAATAAGTACTTAATAAAGATTTTTAAAAATTAATGAATAAGCATTATGTTTTGTTCTGTGGTTTCTGACCTCCTTTGTTAGAATACATTGCTCCTTATGACTGAAACAATCTAATTTGTCTTTCTAGTTGTGGAATTTCATCTTTTCCTTTAAGCATTTTATGAATCTACAACAACCATATGGCATTTCCTGACCGATTTGCTTCCTTACTCTTGAATGAGTCAATTATTCTCTACACCCTTTCAATTAATCTGTGCTATGTTCAAACAACAAGTGATTATAATTCTTTTTTTCCTTTTAACTAAACTATGTTTCTTGAAAATATATTTTGACTTTTTAATCTTTGTTTCTTTAAGACCTAGAATATTATTTTTAACAGAATTGATCCTTGTCTTCTGCTCTCTAAAGGATGAACAAATAAATGAATGGAAAACAATTGTTAAGGAAGTAATTATGTCTATATTAATACTCAAGGATCCATGACTTTTCACGTTATTTTTAAATGACTGCAGTTTTATTAAAAGTACTGAAAAACCTAATTAAATCACAATTTCCCCCCTTGTAAGGAATACATCTTTTCAGATTGTAACTGACAACTTTCCATCCTGAAATAACATCCCAGATAGTCTATTTCCAGAACCTCAGATAGTTTCTGTTTCCTATAATTCCCACAAGATCTGTGAAATAATTTTTCAGATTAAAAATCTAAACTGTATTATACTTGCCCTTTTTTTTAAGAACTACTTAACAGGAAATTTGGTTTTATGGCTTCTTCCCCTCATGAAAACCCTTTAATTCTTCATATACTATTTCCCTGGCAAGTACAAAACTTTGCAGTCATTTTAATTTCTAAAGATGATTCTGTAGTTTTCGTTTTGCTAGTTTTAAGCTTTGAACCAAAATGTTTGTCCTAGTCAAAGCTAATGACTTTCTTCTATCTGTCTAATTGGTTCTGTAAGTCACTATATCAACCCTTCATTTACGATGTGGATTCTCAATGTCCTAATTTACTCTGAACTATCTCCTGATCCAATTGTATGCCAACTCTTTAACACACACAGTTGAAGTTTATGTTATTCTACCAAATTTGGCTTTACTGATTTCTCTGTATCTCTCTCTGTTTTTTTCCCCTTGTTCATGAACATCAACAAGACAGCTTATACATTGTGCTAAACAAAAGACACAAAATTAGTAAAAGATTCCTATCTCAAAGTCAAGTTCTGAATATCTGGGCACCAAAAGTAAGGTCAATGTCTAATTTTGAGGCAGTAACTCAAGCACAGAACAATTCAGTATCTTGCTTTATGCACTGGACTGCTTGGAGTCAGGAGGTAAAGCCAGGTTAGTGGGTGCCAGAGGCTACTCTATTAACCTTTACACTCCTACCTCACAAGGATGTGCAGAGAGCAGTGGGTGCTGGGATCAGTGCCAGCACCACTGCAAAGAAGCTTGTTAAGGCAAAAGAGACCCTCGTCTGAGTTAGAGCTTCTTTTTGGCTGGCTTAATTTAACTGCTGTGATTCTTTTTCCCATAACCCTTCATCTTAGAGTCTGAGCCTCCTTATTAGAGGAGAGATCAGCAAAAGAAATTGACTTTAAACCACATGCTTTTCTCATGGGATAGTCCCTTAATGACAAGTAATATGCCCTTTAAATTGTTGTTAAATATCTAAGATATGCTTTAAAAGGTGAAAAAAAAATTAAAAATATTTCCAGAACTAATGAAAGTTTCTTTAAAAGTAATTTTTGAAAAAAGATGCTTTGCCTACATTAGAGCTATTCCTGCTTATGAGTCTGAGTTGACAAGGTAAGGAGTTAAAAATCATCATTTTCAAATTATTAGTGCCTATATCTATACCTTACCTATACATGCATAAAATTATCTATCCCTCTATCTATCTACCTACCTATCTGAATAAGGAGAAAATTTTACCACAATTTGAAGGATTAAATCACTGTGAGATTTGTAACATACCAAAAGTAACAGTAAAAGTTTGAATGTATAAATGTGTATTAAATTGTAATTGGGTCAAAGGTGGGTCCATTGCAGCTTTTCTGAGGATTCTCCACACTCCTTTCCAGAGTGGCTGCACAATTTACAACTCCACCAGCAATGTAAAAGTGTGCCTTTTTCCCCACATCCACACCAACGTCTATTATTGTTTGTGTTCTTGATAACAGCCATTCTAATTTGAGTTAGATGAAATCTTAGAGTTGTTTTAATTTGCATTGCTCTAATTACTAGAGATGTTGAACACTTTTTCATATATTTATTATTCATCTGTATGTTTTCTTCTATAAAGTGTCTGTCCAGTTCTTTGGCCCATTTATTGATTGGGTTATTTGTATTTTTGGTGTAAAGTTTTGTAAGTTCTTTATAAATTTTGGAGATTTGTGCTTTATCTGAAGTGCATGTGGAAAAGATTTTCTCCCATTCTGTAGGTTCTGTTTTCACATTATTTTTTGTATCCTTGACTGAGAAAAAACTTTTTAGTTTGAGTTCATCCCATTTGTTGATTTTTTTGATTTCCTGTGCTTTGGGAGTCTTGTTAAGGAAGTCTGATCCTAAGTCAACATGATGAAGATTCAGGCCTACTTTGTCTTCTATTTGGTGCAGGATCTCTGGTCTAATTCCTAAGTCCTTGATCCATTTAGAGTTAAGTTGTGTGTGGGGTGAGAGATAGAGGTTTAATTTCATTTTACTGCATATGGATTTCCAGTTTTGCCATCACCATTTGTTGAACAGGCTATATTTTCTCCATTGCACATTTTTTACTCCTTTGTCTAGGATGAGGTGACTATATTTATGTTGGTTAGTCTCTGTGTCTTCTAGTCTGTATCATTTGTCTTCCTATTTGGGTACCAATACCATGCCATTTTTGTTACTATTGCTCTATAGTATAGTTTAAGTTCTGGTAGTGTGATACCTCCTGCTTCATTTTTTCTACTCAGGATTGTTTTGGCTATTTGAGGTCTCTTATTCTTCCAGATAAAGTTCATGATTGTTTTCTCTATAACACAGCCACATCAATGTTTATAGCAATCAATTCATAATAGCTAGATTATGGAACCAACCTAGATGCCCTTCAACAGATGAATGGATAAAGAAAGTGTGGTATATATACACAATGGAATACTATTCAGCCATAAAGAAGAATAATATTAAGACATTTGCAAACAAATGGATGAAATTGGAGAATATTGTGCTAAGTGAAATAAGCCAATTCTGAAAAACCAAAAGCCAAATATTTTCCCTGATAAGTAGAGGATGATATATAATAGGGGTGAAGGGGAGAGTGAGAGAAGAATGGAGGAACTTTAGATTATTTAGAAGGAAATGAGAGGGAAGGGGGGTATGAAAAATCCTGGAATGAGACAGACATCATTACCCTATGTACATATATGATTACACGAATGGTATGAATCTACATTGTGTACAACCATAGAAATGAAACGATATACCCCATTTGTGTACAATGAATAAAAATGCACTCTGTTAAAAATAAAAAATAAATAAATAATTAAAAAATAAATAAATTGTAATTGGCTCTTCACTTTACACTTCTTTGGTTTTGAATTTCAAATCATCTTTCCTGAAAAAAAATTATTTCAGTTTGGAGTCATTTTGTTGAGAGCAGGGTGGTATCTGTGCTGCTAACTGTCTCAATCACCCAGATGCAGGCAATACAGGACAAACAGGACTGCTGGGCCCCTGTGCTTACCAAGGTTGTTAGATATTTGTCCGAGGAATGTGCGGTTGCCTGGAGACCTTATCTGTCAAGGACGGGAGCGGGGCTTAGCACCCACTCATCTCCTGTATAGTTCACCCCTTCCCTCCTCCCTTCTTCCACTGGGACCATTCAGTTCTGGCGGGACCCAATGAGAATCAAATAGATTCGCAGGACCCAACCAGAGGAGGACTAATGTTTAGCTGTTCAAATGTTAACCAATTAAAAGAACACTGTAAAACTGCTTGCCTTTCATTATAAAAACCCTGCTAACAAGGGCTCGGGGCCTCTTAGCGTCACCGGTTAAGGACGCAGAGGACCAGGATCGAGCTTGCTAATAAATGACTCTTTGTTGCTTGCATTGATCCTGGTCTCTGGTGGTCTTTGTGGGGTCTCGAGCCTTTGGGCACAATAATTTGAACATCTTTAATTTTTTTTGCAGAGGCTGGAGGTACCAGGGATTGAATTTAGGGGCACTGAATCTCATCCGCAGTCCTATTTTGTATTTTATTTAGAGACAGGGTCTCCCTGAGTTGCTTAACACATTGCTATGACTGAGGCTGGCTTTGAACTAGTGATCCTCCCGTCTCAACCTCACAGCCACTGGGATTACAGGAGTGTGTCACCACACATGGCTAATTTTTAAATTACTATTGTTAACTCTAACAAATATATGATTCATTTTGCTTAATCATGTTTGATAGATATTTTCTCATATATATATATATATATATATATGATCTCACATCAACTTTAATTTCTTTTATTTTCAAATTAAAGGTCTGGAATCTCAAAGTGTTTGTGTGAAAATTTTTGTCCATTCAACTGAATGCTTTTATTTTATTCAATATTCTCTAACAAACCTTAATTATAATGTTAGAAGAAAATGTTTTATTATGCTATCATCAATAGAGTTTTTTATTCCAAAGTTTGCATTATCAACATGATATGCCAGTACTGGTCTCTAGTTCATTTGGAAATTTGAAAATCAATTTTTAAAGATGACCAACCTGTCAAGAGAATTTTACTTTTAGTCATGGTCCATGACCTCTCTGTCTACCCTGTCATGTATTTAATCAATAATGGCTGCAGCAGAAGATTAATGCCTTGTTTTAAGTAACTAAAAATTAATTTATTTTAGTTTTGTTATTCATGTGACTGTGGAGTATTTTTTTAAAGTTGTTTTGTCTTTACTGATAAAACAATGGTCATTGATGCTTCATTAAACATACAAAAAGTTGTCTATGTATTTTTATTCTTACTATCTATGCCATTTTTTCTTAGTTAATATACAAATTTATTAACATTAAAAAACTAAATAATAAGAAGCTATAAATTGTTAATTGATTAGAGTGTGTTTTCTGATGCAACCTATCTGTCAATCTCTTTTCTCTATTCAATATCCTCATTAGCTTTTATGATACTTGGATGATTCCATAAAAATACTTGTGTATGACCTGATAGAGTACAATATAGGTTCTTATACAATGTATTGTTGGAGTCTCACAGAAAGCCCTTTGCTCTGTGAAATAAGTGGGGATTATAAAATCCATATAACAGTTGCCTAGAATCCCCAATTCCTCAGAGTTTATGTATTGAATTTTATTTAGGTGAAAAATTACTTAAATACACATGTCACACATGGCAGGGAAACCCAGCCTGAGTATCTCCCAGAATTCTCAAAAGTGTACCTGTCTCCTAATCACTGTTCTCTCTAGTAACTAACACTGTACAACGTGATCCTGTTCTGCAACTCATATCTTCCTGTTGGCTCATTTTCTCTACCCTGCAATAATTATGAAGAAGTACATTGTCTTTGGTTGACTTATTGAAAGTCTGAAGATAATAATATAAAGCAGCAACAGTTTAAAGTTGGATTTATTTTTTCCTAGCTAAGTTACTGAGGCTGATATCAAACTTGCAATCTTCCTCCTCAGCCTTCAGAGTCTCTGGGATTATAGGTGTATGCCACCATGCCTGACTATACATTTATTTTTGATTAGTGCTTTCTTTAAAGTTGAACATTAAACATTCTTGTTTTTAAAAGTCCTTTGGTCATTCCTGCATTTCTTTCTTCCATGCTGTCTTGGTGACTTGCTTTCATTTTCTCCTCTTCACCTACCTCTCTCAATGTCTCTTCTTCCTCTCAGTTACATTTGAGAGCTAAATTTCTTATTCTTTCTTATACAGAAAACCCAGAATTTATTTTTTTCTTGGCTTACAACCCCTGTGCATATCTAGTGATTAACTACTGTACTCTAGCAAACAATTAGCCATCTTCTTTGGATCTAACTGCTTATCACAGATGATTTTTACTTTTCTCTCTTCCATTAATAAGTGAAATGGAGAAATATACAGATTTATTTTCTCACAGACCTTAATTACATCATTATTGTTAACAAGTATAAATAATAATAATATTTTTATTAGCACATATATTGTCATTTCCTACTACACTCAATACTAGTTTGAAGAAACTGGGAATCATAAATGAAGAAAATTAGTTATTTAAAAGACACTGGAAGGACAGACTCCAAGATATTAACTCTTTGTGCCTCTCCACTGCATATTTCTTCTTACTTTAAGTTATAACATTGACTTTTAGTGATACTCCTGTAGTTAGAATAGTGTCATGCATATTCAGATATTTATCAAATACAACATACAAAAGTATACTTTTAATGCATTTTAAAAGATGCACATACACATAAGTGCTATAAAGTTATGTGGAAAATACTTGAAACTGTCCAAAAGCTAATTTCATCTATTTAAAAAGTAAATGCTGTTGACTTCAGTCAGATAGACAGGGCAAGTACATACTTACAGAAACATAAGAGAGTGATCATTTTCAATGTGTGAAATTGACCTATATTGCTGAAAAAGTTGTGTCTAAGGAAACTTTACTTCAACCCCTACAACATTTAAATAAAGGATCTTAGGTGATATACCTAAGTCTAGAGGGAGGATTTTCCCGCTTCATGTTCCATACCCCATTTCAATAAATGTTAAGCAAAAATCCATCATAAGAACAGAGTGTGACAAAGTTGTGTTACTGGAAGATTTCATCTTTTCTACTGATTTTTGGAAAGCAGAAAACAGTAGAGAAACAGTCACTTCATTTTCATCTCTTCTTGCTTAAGAGGTACAACTAGGAATCAAGTAAAGAAGAGTAAAATTTCCATTGAGGCTGGCTTTACAAAACTGTGGGCAAGGAGAACTGGCCTGAATTTGGAACCAGCTCCAAAGACTGGCTACAGTGATCTTCAGTATGCTCTGTGTCACCAGGGATCATAAGCTCTTCTCAAGGAGTAACCCAAGCCCTTACTAGAGCAAAGGATTTAGAAGAGTTTCAAAATGTGAATTTATGACTTGGATATCAAGCTTCGTAAGCCAGAATTTACATATACAGAAAATCTGTGATTTTAGTGTGATTTTGACACAATAAAATATGGGAAGCACTCCCATAAGTGAAGGTCTCAATGACCACAGGAGAACAGAACTGGAGAGGCAAGAGAGCTGATTTCAACTTTATAATAAGGAGAGCAAACAACTGAGAGTCATAGAGTCTCACAGTTTCTCTGTGGAGTTCATGAAGCTAATTAACTCAACGTACCTGAATGTGAGATACTAAGGAGCCTTTAAATTAATAGTGTATGTGCCTGAAAACTTTAAAGAAAGACTTGCAGTAGGAGTAAACAATTGAAGTTAAATAACCAGAAGCAAGTATGAAGTCCTTAAACTTGCAGATTTGCCAATATTTTGCTTAAATTTGCTTTCCATTTACTATATTACTTACATAGATAAGATAAATATTTATATACATTCAGTGAAGAATTTATTTTAACTAGGAAAAGAATGATGGCAGCCTCTTTGATCTCAATTTCAGTGGCAATAATATACTTAATTTTCAAGTCTATTCTGACTGGGAGCATTGCCTAGTGGTATTTTTGTTGCAAACATAAATTCTAAATCAGTGGGTGGTATATTTTAGTAAAGATATGGAAAAATATGAGAATCACCAATTCATATGAAAACAATATATATTATGTGTAGACTACATCTTTTTTGACTCAAACTATTTGCTTTGTTTTCTATTAAACACATGCACAAAGAAGGATTAAATTGTTCTCTCTCAATGTGCCAGATAAATCTTATAAAAGTATAACTATTCATGTGATACCATTGACACCTTTATTAGTAGGCATAGTTATTAATAACCAACCTACTAATCTTAAATACATAATTACCTTTAAAACTGAATGCATGGATAGGTAGAAAATATGCTATCATGGGTTTAGATTCAGTTAGATCTAAGTGAGAATATGTTTACCAAATCATGGTAGGTGTTAAATTCAGCACCAGTTACTTAAGTTTTCTGAACTTGAATTTCCTCATATTTAAAACAGAATTAATAATCCCATTACTGCAGATTTATGGTGGGGATAAGAATGATATATACTATTGACTCATTACATTATGTAGATGTACTTACAACAGATACAGAAACACCGGATCTTTGCCTTGTTTTAGCCACTGTTCTAATAGGGAGGAAACCAGCACAAATATACATATAAAAGGCAATGGAAATTGGTCATACGATTGTTTTATTACTAACTGATGATTGTCAGTCAATTACTTTGGAATCTGGGGAAGTTTTATTTCAATGCGCTATAAGTTCAATAAACTTCAGACCAAAATAGACCTTAACACTGGCTGACTACAAATCCCTTTTCTCTGATCTTACCATTCTTCTAACAAGTGGAAAAGAGCAGATTCAAAGAACAGACTTGCGTTAGTCAGTTTTTCATTGAGGTGACCAAAATACCTAGCAAGAACAATTTAAAGGAGGAAAAGTTTACTCAGGGCTAAGAGTTTTAGTGGTACAGTCCATAATGGGCCAACTGCATTGCTCTGAACCCTCAGATGAGGTAGAACATGCTGGCAGAATGGCCTGGTAGAGGGAAACTGATCAGTTCATGGCAGATGAGAGAGGGAGAGAGAGAGAAACAAACAACCAGGGACAAGTCCACAGTCGTACCCCTAGTAACCAACCTCCTCCATGCCTACCTGCCTACATTCACCACACAGTAGTATATTCAGATTTTTAATCCATCAAATGAATTAGTCCACTGATTAAATTACAGTTCTCATAATTTAATCATGATCTAATCTGAACATTCCTGCATTGCCACATGAACTTTTAAGGGGACATCTCATATTCAAACCACAATAGGACTTTAGTAGAAGAAACAAAACTTTGTTCCAACAATTAATGCCTAAAGCCTAAAGCAAAGGTAGGCCAGCACTATAGCTTTCCATTCCAACCTTCAAAATGCAAAACCTATGAAGAAATATATTTACAACTGTGTTCAGAGGACACATATGTGTGTGTGTGTTTGTGTGTGTCTGTGTGTGTGTGTTTGTGTGTACCCTCACACTTAACTGAATAAAATGTTGTAAAAGATATACTCATCCTTACTAAATGTGAAGCAGTTTGATACATTTTAATCTTTTTAATGCCCAAGTTTCAGTGCAATGTTCATCCTAATTGGAAATTCACTTGTGAAAGTGTTTGTGAATGAAAGTGAAGACTAAGGGCATTAGTCACTTTTCAGATCTTATTAATCACCCTACGAACACCACATCAAATCTTTTTCTATTGGATCATCTGGAAAGAATGAGTTGGGTACATAATTTACATTTTCTAATGTACTGTGAATGTGCTTCACAGAGTCCTCCCAGACACACTATCTCCTCCCATTTTACCCTTAACCCATGACTGGATCATCTCAAATTTTATGCTATCAAAATACCTTGTGCATTGCTTCCTCAGTGTTTCTACCATATAGTATTAAGATGATGATATGATGATGATGATGATGGTGATATGTGTATATGTGTGTTGTGTGTGTTTCATCTAATATTTTCTGAGTTCCTTGAAGTAAAAAATAAGTCACAAAGGAATAATAATTAAATATTAACATTGTGATAACAATGTACAGTTTGAACTAAACTCAGATAACCAGTCTAACTGGATGAGAACGTTTTTCCGTTTTACCCTTATTCCTGATATTCTACTCAATTCCCCAAGCTTCTGGCAGCTTGCTATACAGCCTTCTAATATTAAATATTGCCTTACATTGAAAGATAAGAATAATGAATTGGCTTAGTTCTTTCTTCCCTCATAGGGATATTAAATATTTCATTTTAAGGGGGGAAGAATGAATGTGTATATGAAATGTAAAGCTGTTCCTATGTGAAAGAAAAGTTCTAAGGTTTGAAGAAATGCCTTAACCAGGGAATACAAAATACTGCCTCCTGAACACACTCCTCAGCAGGTACTGATCTTTGCCTTATTTTAGCCACTCTTCCACTTAGGAGGTAGCCAAAATAAACATATGCCTAGGAAGTGATATTAGAATATTCTATTGTAAATAGTAGTATAAGGATACAATTAAAAAAAAAAACTCTTTCAGCAAACCCTGACATTTTCATGTATCTGAAACACTAGTCAAACAAGCACACAGTTAACCTACTAGAAGCACCATGATACAACAAAATGAACCCTATTGTGCATGCTTAATATTTTCTGTATTTTGGTTGAAATTTCTTTTAAATTTTGTGATTCAATTTTCAAAGTAGTCAATACATTGACAACCACTTAACTTTATAATCATTTGAAGATTATTGAGATTACATGTAGTAGTAGGAGAAAATTGGCAGTGTTACTACTAATCCCTGCCTCTTAAATAGTAAAATTTCCCATAACAGTTACATATTTTTATTAAGAAAAATGTTACCTGGTTTATTGTCAAAAGCAGTAATTAACCCACACCTCAACTATCAACTCTTCACACTAATAAAACAATCAAGTTTAAAAGAACTTTCTTCTATATCTCTGCTTACTAGATGAACCTTGACTCCAGGAAATCAGAGTGAGCTCTCACTCAGCCTTCTGCAGGGAGGAGAGGGGAGGAGTGGTCTCAACTTAGTCCCAGCTGCCTGGGCTTGGCTGTGTTATTGCCCCAGAGGGTTCAAATCTCCCTGGGGTTTCCCACAATATAGGATGAGATTGGTAGAGATATGTTTGTTTATCCCATCCCACCCCAATGTCTATCCAACTCTCAACCTTAGGTCTTTTCTTTGTGTGGTTCCTCAGAGAGGGTCTTGCTCCATGTTGCTGCCTCTCTCCCAAGAACAGACAGCTATACCCTATTTCCTGGTGCTTACTGAGTTAGAGGGTAGGGAGTTGGTGAAGGGTAGATGCTACTTTGTCTCTTCTGATGAAGCTTGGGTCTTAGGCAGACACTTAGCCTTGAGTAAGGCTCTCCTAATGATCGTGTCAGCCCTCCCAGCAATGGTATGCCTGGATCCAGCACAAATGATCATCCCTCTCACAACAGCAGAAGTGTTTTATTTTTTTTTTTCTTTTTCTTTTTCTCCAGTTGCAAAGGGTTCTCACTAGTACCATTAAGAAACGACTGTGTGTCTGTATCCCCATTTTGACTTTCCCCCTTAGTTTAAGTCTTTCCTTCTATAGAAGAAATAGTGGAAATGTTTCCTTGAGAAGTTCTGGCCTTTTATTTGCCTCTTGGCTGCTGTTCATATCTTCTTGGCCTATCCCACAGGGCATGCTGTTGCAGGACTGTGTACAATGATTTCTTCAGCCTCTGGAGCAGTCCCTGGAGAATAACTGTAAGTAGGTGTGAATTCCCCATGTGTCTTTCTCCCAGGGTTCTACATTCTGCAACTAGGTCATGCTCCACTTGTCTAAGTCTGTTTTGTGCCGCTATATCAGATCACCACAGACTGGGTGATTTATACAAAACAGATTTCTATCATTCTTGAAGCTGGAAAGTCCGAGATTAAAGAACTCTCACCTTAAAAGAACCCTTTGCTGTATCTTTACACAGTGGAAGGTGGAGGAGCGAGAGAGCAAGTGGAGACGAAATTTCTTCCTTTATATGGCATTAATCCTATAGATGAGGGGAGAACCCTCATGACCCCATCATTCCCAAAGCTCCCACACGTCAAACTGCCACAATGGAAAACAAATTTCAACATGAGTTTTGAGAGGACAAATAACAAACCACAGTACTATTCAAAATAATTTAAAGGAAAAAAAGCTAAATTATTCTTACTGGAATCTAGTGCTATCTGTCCCACCTAATCAAGTACCTGTACTTCACCTGTCCTTGTGGATACCTGTCTTTCCATAGATTTGGGTTAATTGGTTGGCCTGTAGGTCTGTAATATTCCCACCTTGATGTTTTTAAGAACAGTCACAAATTTACTGATTTGCTAGTTTGTTGTTCTTGCTGCTGCTTCTGCTGATGAACGGGTGGGATTGATGCTCTTTCAGTTTTTCTTTGTCCTTTTGGAAACTGGAGTTCTGTATCAGTGTTAAAAGTGTAATCATCCATCACATTCCCAAGTCAAATGAATTGCATTACATACTGTAAAGTTAATTACAGTGCAGTACTTATTTACTTCATTAGTGAGTGTCATTTCTGCAAAGACATAAGGAGAAAATTGGAGAATGATATCTAACTCTCTAACATCAGCTAACTCTGGCCTATTTTTTGTTGCTGCTGTTGTTTTACCTTTAACAAAAGTCTGCTTACTCAGAGTTACTGGACTCATTTAAACACTTAGTTCAATATGTCTTATAGAGCTTTAGTTTCTTCAGTAACAAGGGTCCTACAATGCAGGCTTCAGGAAATTCTTAAGGTTGCTCCATGATTTTTGTAGCAATCACATTCCACATTAATATTGTTTTAAAAGGAGACATGAATACAACATTTATAAAAATGATGCTGTCATATTGAATAGTGTCAATACTTTTTACAGAAACCACACTGGTATTCCATTATAGCTGTAATAGCCATACCACCTCTTCTCTGCTATTCTGTATGACAATGATGTATTAGTGTAACAGCTGTCCACATGTTTTTGTGATTCAGTCTTGTCTTTTTTCTTTTTAAAATAGCTAATAGTTGTGTAGAAATAAAGGGAGTTTTTTTCTCTTAACATTTTAATTATTTTTGTCTTAAATTTTACCTTTCTACAGTCTGATATCAAACTGGTATTTTGCTTGGAAAATTTGATTTTTTTTCTTTAATTAATGTGAAATACTAACATGTTGTAAAGTTCTACAATATAAAATGATTAAATGACTAATTTCCACATTTTTAAAAAATTCAACAAAAACTTTTGATATTTTGGGGGACATTTTGGGATCCTATCATATGAAATTCTTATTCAGTGGATCTAAAGTTAAGTCTAAGAGGTGGAATTGATTGATTGATTGATTGATTGATGCTGGGGATTGAACCCAGTGACATTTTACCAAGCTACAGTCTCAGCCCCTTTTATTTTTTATTTTGAGACAGGATCTTACTGCATTGCCCATTCTGATCTTGAATTTGGAATCCTCCTGCCTCAGCTTTCAGAGTAACTGAGATTGCAGGCAGATACCATAGTGACAAGCAAGAAGTTTAATTTTAGAAATATCTCCAAGGTAAGTCTTACGATAAACAGTCATTAGAAGCATATGCTAAATATTTCTTTAAGTTATATAAGATTTATCTCTATTTCTGCATCCTGCCAGTTTTTCTAGATTATAACACCCAAGGCCACTATATAAATGTTCTGTTTATATGTAGAATTAGTTATAAAAATTCTATTTTTCCTAAGAGGAAACATAAGTACTGTATGTAAGCTATCAGAAGTATTCTATGTAAGACATCAAAAAAGCCCTTTATCCTCAGCCCAGTTGCAGTTAGAGAAATTGCTTATTAATGTTACTTAATGACCTTTATGTAATAATCTGAATGTTCAATACATGCTAGAAATAGAGAAAGGCTTTTCCCTTACATAGTTGGTATACGTTGATGGAAACATTACTTTTATTATTTCTTTGCCTTAGTTCACAGAAAACTATAATTTAACTGAAATGTTGGTAATTTTTATTTATGTGCTTTCATGATGAATATTTCAATGACTTATTTTTCCTTAAGCTTTACAATTATTTTGACAATAAATGTTACCAATATTTTGTCATTGAAAGAAAATCATTTTATTTTAAAATAAATGATGATCACTTATGATCCTTCTTTTATTTAAGCACATGTAGACCATTGATAATTCACTTAACTCTAACTCATAAATGTCCTTTGATAGAAAATGGCATTTTGTTCTTACTGGAACTTTCTGCTTCATCTGATTGTTTCATGATGAGTTGTAATTAATCTGAGCATTGACTCAGAGTTGCTGTGATTGAATTTTTTTAAAAAAAGTAATGATCTTCTTTGATAGCTTACATAGAGTAAATTTCATTTTGTGAAGACAGTAGAATTTAGTACAGTAGGAGACAGGTACTCTAATAAGATTTTCTGCACTGGATCCTAGCTCCAATCACTACTTGTATGACTTTTATTTAATGTCTTTAAATCGCAGGTTCTCCATTCATAAAATAGTAATGTAATTATTGTGCCTTCTATCAAAGACTTTTGTGAACATAAGTATGAGTCTACACAGAGCACTTTGCACTCTGCCTGGACTGACACTCTGAGGAATATTAAGAAGGTCCCACAGATTTGATAGTGAGAACATACCAGTGAGGTCTCACTGTAATTTTAAGTCATACTTAACTTTATATAATGAAGTTCTTCTCTATGCAAAAGCTTTTAAGGAAGGACTAATATATCTTTCTCTGCCATAGAAAGGCACATTTCAATAAATAAAATCTGTAAAATTCAGAAAAAAGAAGCTTCATATAAATTATTATTTGCATTTGGCATGGTGGTACATGCCTGTAATCCCAGCTGCTCAGGAGGCTGAGGCAGGAGGATTTTGAGTTCAAAGCCAGTTCAGCAAAAGTAAGGCACTAAGCCACTAAGTGAGACCTTGACTCTTAAATAAAATACACAATAGGGCTGGGGATGTAGCTTAGTAGCCCTGAGTTCAATCCCCAGTACCCACCCCAAATTTTTACTCTTGCTAGCATGACATAATTGGTTAGTTTTTGGTAATTTTTATTACTATTTTCTTCTTTTCTTCTTTATATAAAATGTAAAATGTAAACACATATAATGGAAAACTCATAATTAAATGATGTAAGTCATGGCAGTCCCTGAGAATAAATAAACATAAAAATGACAGGCAGAGCCCATGTTCACATATCCATTAAAATATATGACCAACAGAAGAAAATATTTTTGCATGCATTAGGAAGTTAATATCCAAAATATATAAGAAACTCCTCAACTCAACATCAACAACAGATAAAGAATGTGCAAAGGACTTAATTCTTTTCATTAGACCAAGTTGGTTTTACCCTTTAAGTGGCAATTGTTCTATTTAAATATAGATTTAAAAGCAATATGAAGTTACTTGGTCACGACAAGGGAAAGTCCCCTAATTGCCACTTCACTGTATATCATTCCTTGGTTCTAGTTTTATCCAGAGAATTGGTTTGCACTTCATTGAAATGTTATTTGGTTGAAAGATCTTAAAAGATGTTTTGTTACACTACATCTCTTGTGGGTATTAATCGGGAAAGGTGGATAAGAATTCTCCAGTGTTGTATGGGATCCTAAAAAGACCAATGAGCTAACAGAAGCAATAAAACTGATTACTTTCCCTGGGATTAAGAGTTTGTTTCTTCAGTGACATAAATGTGCTACATGTTGAAATAAAATACAATTGTAAAAGTATCCAGATCTTTTAGAATGAAAAAATTTTGGAATTCTCTTAAGAACTGAAGATCCTATTAAAATCTTAAGCTCATTCATCTCCTCAGAGTTTTTAGGGAAGATAGATTAACTTCTTGCATCTATTAAAATGACACAATTGCCATTGACCTACTTGACAGTAATGTTTTCTTAACAATCAAATAAACAGTGACTATATCTTTATTTCAGCCTTTTTATTCAATTACTAAAGCTCTAATTCTTTCCTTGAATTGGCAAATATGTAGTAGTGCATAAGATTCAAGCTTAAATGAAAGAAAGCTTTGCTTTTATGTGGCTAACATTGCTACTTGCAGAGCTAATAAAGCTATTTTCCAGACCAGAACTTGAAGTTTCCATTCATCATTTCCTTAACTAGAGCTGCCATTCAGCATACTTTCTCCTGTCAATGAGGGCTTCTAGCACTTTGCTTTCAGCAGTGCTTGCATTTGTTTTTGACCTAGGTTGACCTCATTACAAAACCATCCATTTACATCAATAAACCTCACATAACCATAGTCAAGTAAGCCAGTATCCTCTCTTTAAAACTAGACTACAATGCAAGTTTTGCACTATTTTACCATCCAACATTTTAATTTTCCCTACAGGAAAGAACTAAAGGCATTTTAATCTCAACTATTTCTACCTTATGGTATATTTTAGTCACCATCAGTTTTTATTTTATGTTTCTTTGTTTTGAATATCAGAGATCAAAGTAGCACCTGAAAAATAATACACTCTCAATATGATTCAAATAGTTCATATACAACATCTCTAATTTGCTTACCAAGGTATACAGCATTATTGAATCAGAAATCTGGAATGTATCTTCAAACCTTCGATCCTCCTTTTTCTCAAGCACCCCAATAAATTTTGATTCCCCACATTCACTATTTCCTAAATAATCCTATAATCCTTTTCAGTTTTTCACCTTTACTCCACCCTGTATTATCTTGCATGCTCCAGGACTCAGTTTGTGAGTGATCTCTTTCATAAGACCTTTACTAAAATGTACCTATACTAACTATATGGGGCAAATTGAATATCTTTTTTTTTTTTTTTTAAATCATTTCACCTGTATGTTTCAGTCAGCTTTTTAACTGCTGTGACTAAATTATCTGACCAGAACAATTATAGAGGAGGAAAGGTTTATTTGAGGGCTCACGGTTTCAGAGGTCTTAGTCCATAGAAGGCTGGCTCCATTCCTCAGGGTTTGAGGTGAGGCAGAACATCATGGTGGAAGAGCATGGCAGAGGGAAGCAGCTCACATCATCAGGAAGCAGAGAGAGAGAAGCCACTCTCCAGATACAAAATATATACTGTATAGCCACACTCCAATTCTCTCCTCCTCCAGCCAGACCCTATCACTTTCATTAATCCCATGAGGGATTAATTCACTGATTGAGTTAAGACTCTTAAAACCCAATCATTTCTCCTCTGAACCTTCCTGCATTGTCTCACCTGTGAGCTTTTGGGGGACAACTCACATTCAAATCATAACACTGTGTTTTAAACCTCTTTTGGTTTTCTAAACTTCAGTTCTGAATTGTTTTCCTATCCATATGTTTTCAAAATTCTATGGTAATATGAGAAGGAATAAAGGCAATGGTTGATTATATGTAAAGTTGATAAGTTGAAAATACCCTATTATGGAAAAGACTACTCTGTCTTAAGGCAATAATTCTTCTTTTAAGATATCACAGTTTTCTTTCTTGTGTGAAATTATGATACAATTTCAAACATCCTTAAAAAAACAAAACTGAACACTATGAACCACCTG
The DNA here is from genome assembly GCF_902686445.1 of Sciurus carolinensis. NCBI lineage: Eukaryota > Metazoa > Chordata > Mammalia > Rodentia > Sciuridae > Sciurus > Sciurus carolinensis. The sequence continues at coordinate 99,740,143 of NC_062223.1, read as the reverse complement.
ATTAAGAAAATAAACTATTATATCATTATATTTAATACTCTGGTAGTTTTTACACTATATTATAATTCTTACAGAAATTTATATTTATTCATATATAGGTTCTCTTGTAGAGCAAAACTTGAAAGATAAGGATAGTTTCCTATTAATTTTCACTCTCCTTGGGGGCAATATGATTTCTTTTTTGCAGTGCAAGTTTAGTTAATCCTGCTTTTGAATTTAAAGGCACACTTGTGAAGATGGATTTCCAAATTTACCTTTTCTGTAAAATACTGTCAATCCTTATGTTTGTACCTAATTTCATGCTATTAACACAGCTGCTATTATTAAAATTACCTACACTGCTCTCTTACATTACTACTTAAATGTTTCATGTTTAATATCCCCCCTTTTCCCTTATAAACACATGTTGCAGCAGATGGCTCAGGCTTAATTATCTTAATTTAGGGGAAGAAAAAAGTGAAACTCAAGCAGATAAAATATTTGCTAAGAACTTTTCAATTATTAACTTAAGGAATGGAAAGTAGAACCTGATTCTTTGTCTGTGTGACAAAAGAACTTTCGTGCACAAGGCACCATATGCAAATTCTTAACTTCACACACTAGTTTATAAAACCATCATTGTCATAGGTTAAAAGTAGTGTTTCTTTTTTAAACAGTAATGTTGTTGCCATACACATGAAGAATTTTTTAAATAATAATAATCAAAGCAAATTAACTTAAGCAGACTATAGTTTATATTTAAAGAGGCCTAAGTTGGTTTTCTCTTCCAGACTTTACAGGTAACTCTTACTTTGGTCAACATCCTATCTAATAGCTGGCATTTTTCATTTAGAAGTACAATTTTGTGGTTGTTCTATCATCACTACACAGAATTTAATGCATGGATGTGTTGAATGTTTTCAGTGTTCCTAATAACCGTTTTTTGTAGAGATACTTTAAGATGAACTCCAAACAATAGAGAGTTATCAGTATTAAATTCTGCTAAAGCAGTCCAAGATCACTAAAAAGCTAGGTTTTTTTTTTCCCTAAATATTAATGCAACATACAATGTCAACAGAATGAGATAAAACTATGTTTTCATGTAAATTGCAGATTGAACATACATGCAACTGTCTAAACACATTTTGCCAATTTAAAATATAATTTTCAGAATTGAACCTTTCCATGTGTAAATGGAACTGAGATAATAAAAAGATGTAAAACTAAAGCAATTTTTAGAGATCACCCAACTTTATAACTTTAGACATTATTCTATTTTGAGTGTAGTTATCTCTAAACACAAAATTAAGATTATGGATAAGAAACCCAAAATTCAGGCATCTCTCTGACAATCATAGGTTATTCAACCTAAAAGCTCCACCTGAGATTCATTCTTGTCTTTACTCACCTCATCAGTCCTTCACTTTTAACCAAGAGGAATTTCAGTTTAGCGGGAAATTGAACTCAGGCAGATGAGTGTTCAAAAAAAAAAATTTAAGTTTATGAGCAAGAATTCCAGGGCCAAATCAGATCTAGAAGTTTTAATAGGGTACACTAAACTGTAAACTAGATTAATCCACACACATTTTGGAGCCACTTTATGACTTTCATGGACTCCAAGCATTTTTGCTTTCACATACCTTTTCCTACTTAGCAAAATATTAATTATTTTATGACTACTCTGGTATAAAAAGGAATGCAAATCAACTAGTATTTCTTCTTCTTTTAGAAGAAGTTAAAATTAAGAACATTTTTGTCCCTGAATATATTGCGGGTCTTAGATGCTGTGCCTGATAGATAAACCATTCTGTTGCATATTTGCTGTTTTAGTGACTAAGATTCTTTTAAATTTCATTACAGATTTTTGCTACTTCCCATTCTATTAGGATGCAGAAATTGACTAGTACATTAATAATAGTTAACATTTGTTGCATAGGTGCTCAGTCTTTGCAATTTTCATTCAGGCATTATGCTGAGTAGTTTTATACTTATTAAGTGATTTAAAGCTTCATAAAAATCATACAAGGTGATATTACTTTCATGAGATCTTTTTCTGGTTACTGCTACTCCATGAAAAAAATGTAAATTAAATATTCTAAAATAACCATCATTTTATTTTGTTCACAACTTTGTGGGCAATAATTGGTAAGGGTTTTCCTGAGTACCACTTGCTTAGTGTTTTTCATGTAGTTTTGGTTGTGTAACAGTTGGGACTACACTCATTTACAGCTTAAACCTACCAAATTTGGTTCTTGGATATGGCTTGTAGTTGAGACAAGCTATTGGCATAACCAAAGTTGTGGACTGAAATGACTACCTGTGATTCTAGAGTGCTCAAACTTACAACTGAGAGAAGCACAGGTGGAAGCTTGTTCTGGCCTAGCATTGGAAGACACAAAGCAGTGGGTCCCCTGTATTCTATTAACTAAAAAGTGAATCACAAAGGTGGTTCAGAGGCAAGGGAAGACACAGACCACACTTCTCCAAGGGAGAAGTGGCACATAATGTACAGACTTTTGTCAAAACTATCACAAATTATTCCTGATTGTTGAGAAACATGGGTAAGAAAAGGTATAATCTTTGTATGATTTCATAACTCACAAATGGAAAATTTGAAATTTAAATGCACACAAAGACTTGATGAACCATTCTTCTGCAGAGCTTCTTTAACAACATTAGTGTAGTCTACATATTCACTCTGTGCTGAAATTTGTCACCTTGATACACCTAAAGTGCATGCTCATTGCTCACATTTCTTTAGAAGAAAAAGACTATAAAAGTAGAAAATAATAAGTAATTTATTCCAATTCAATTATTCAAAACAGGGTAGACAATTATGGAGTGTAGGCCAAATCTGCACCACAACCTGTTCTTGCAAATTGCATTTTATTAGAACAAAGCCAAATCAAAGTGTTTACATATAATCTATCACCTATGGCTGCCTCTTCTTCAATGGTACTGTTAGTAGTTGTGACAAAGACCCTTTACTCCCAAAATTCTGTTGTATCTACTATCTAATCAACAAAGAAAAGATTTTCTAACAGTATTTTAAAAATCAGTTTTAAAGATAAGAGAGAAAATGAACATTAAAATAAGAGAGGTTAAATAACTAGCCCAATGTATTGTTAGCTACTGTAGAACTTAATACTAAAATACAAGCAAAAACTCTAAAGTGAGTTTTCATTTCCATCTTATAATACTTGGAGGTCTTTTCTAGTGATACTTATGTTGCATTGTACAAGAGTTTGAATATTGAAAACATAAGAACTACAGAAGCATCATGTTGTAATAGAAAGAACACAAATTTAAAAACAAAAACAAAAAATCATTATTTCACAATTACGAAAATTTCTACTTAGCCTCAGAACCTTCAGCTTGTCATGGGATTTTTGATTCTTAATCAATTACTGCATCTAAACTACACTGGATCTCAATAAATATCAATTCTCATTTTAGAATTTACTTACAGTCTAGCTTATGTTACAAGCATAACTAGTGGAGATATACTTACATCAAATTCATCCCAAAAATGTACTGTGAAATAAGAACTTAGGTTTTGATTTTATAGAGAATATCACTTTATGTGGTCAAAGTAATAGGAGACAAAACCTGCCAAAAATTCGGGCCTCACTGGCCTCCACTGTAGGATATATCCATGGTGAGTTTTGTGGGGAAAAGTCAGTCAGAATAATAATTCCCCTAAGGCAAAGTTGATCAGAAAAAAAAAATTAATGACTAAAAAATGTAAAAAGCAAATGGAATTTTCAAATTCCATAGCTTAAAAAAATGAAGAAAAGCAAAGCCATGGCACAAGCATTCTCAACTAAATCTTATCGAATAAAATTATATACAGTGTTCAATAAATGGTGAACAATTACAAGAAATCTGCACAAGTTCTTGCTCTTTTTGGGGGATTTGAATTTATTTGTTCTTTTTAGATATACGTGGTAGTAGATTTGTATTTTGACATGTTATACATACATGGAGTATAGCATTCTAATTAGGCTCTCATTCTTGAAGTTGTACATGATGTGGAGCTACACTCGTCCTGTATTATCATATGAACATAAGAAAGTTATGTCTAATTCATTCTTCTGTCTTTCCTAATTGCATCCCTTCCCTTCATTCACCTTTGAAGGGAATCCAATACACTTCTATTCTTCCTCCCTGCCCCCTTATGGTGTGTTAGCATCTGCATATCAGAGAGAACATTCAGCCTTTTGTGTTTTGGGATTGGTTTATGTCACTTAGCATGCTAGTATCCATAGTATCCAGTTCCATCCATTACTAACAAATGCCATAATTTCATTCTTCTCTATGGCTGAATAATATTCCATTGTGTAAATATAACATATTTTCTTTATCCGTTCATCTGTTGAAGGGCACCTAGGTTGGTTCCATAGCTTCACTATTGTGAATTGACTTTCTCAACTGGACTCATAAAGTGCAAGAAGTAAAATCAAGAATCAATAAATGGGATGGTATCAAACTAAAAAGCTTTTTCACAGCAAAGGAAACGATCAAAAATGTAAAGAGAAAGCATACAGAATTGAAGAAAATCTTTGCCACCTGTACCTCAGATAGAGCATTAATATTCAGGATATACAAAGAACTGAAAAATCTTAACACCAAAAAAAAAAAAAAAATAACCCAGTCAATAAATGGGCAAAGGAACTGAACAGGCACTTCACAGAAGAAATATGAATGATCAACAAATTCATAAAACAATGTTCAACAGCTCTAGAAATTAGAGAAATGCAAATTAAAACTACATTGAGATTCCATCTCACTCCAGTCAGAATGAAAATTATCAAGAATACAAGTTACAATAATAATGTTAGGAAGGATGTGGGCAAAAAGTACACTCATATATTGCTTGTGGGACTACGAATTGGTGCAACTACTCTGTAAATTGTCCTTTTGGGGGGGCCTTATCACTTGCACAGTAATTCTTCCTCCTGCAGGAAGCTAGTGCCTCAAGGTTGTTTAGGTGCACTGGTATCTCTTTCACTCCAGGCTAGCAGGCATCTAAATTCAAAGCTATCAAACTCATAAATTCCATGCCAGACATGGAATCAGCCCCATTAACAGCAGCCATCAACAAATGGGCACATCTTTCTACACCTTCCCATGGAAATATTCCTAGATGCAGCAGTCAATCTGTTCAAGGCTATGGAGTTCAAAGCAATAATTTATTTGCTGCTGCCCACAAAAGTAGAACCATAAATACATTTAGTAGCAGGAGCCTGAAACATAACCTTTTCTAGGAAGACACATGGTTAAAAGAATTAAATGCTAGCAAGTTCAAAATAAAAATGAGAATTAAAGTTCTTTCTTAGATTTCTGATACCTATGATCAAGTCCAATTGCAGATAAGTATGTAAGAAGTTCTTGGTATTCAGTGCTAACAAGTTTCAAGAAATTTGGGTGTGGAATGGAGTAAGACAGAAAGACAAGTAACTCAAGCAAGGTAAATGACCAAAGTAATTTTTAATTAATGGAAAAACTTGTTTAAATGTTAATGCGAAGGTAATAATAGAAAGAGATGACATGGTAGATATAAGAGAGAAAACATTGGTGAGATTGATGGTATTGAACACAGATAATGGAATTAATTTTAGACAGAAGGAGAAATGTTTCAGTGGGATGCTCCACCAGGGAAGCCCCACTCACCAATCACAAGCAGCCCCAGAAAAGGAGGTAGGCAGAAGCCCAGAAAACTGTCTCTGGAAGACATAAACAATCAAAGATTAAACCTGATGTAAGGATGCACCAGTTCAAGTCCTTGACAAGAATCTGTGAGTTTGATTTAAAAGAGCAATCCACTACCTCTGGGATACTGATAATTAGTTCATATTTGAGGAGGAAGCAAGGATAAGTGTGAGAGAATATCTAGTCAGCCCATGGACTGAAAGTTATTCTATATCATTGGAAGGAATATTACTTCAAGGAATTTAGGAAATCATTCTAACAGATTTTTAGGATGTAAGAAATGAACTTGCCTTTAGGAACCTAGCTGCCAGAATGGCAGAGAAACAGGCAATAAATAAATGAAAGAAATCAATATTACATATTCTGAAAATTTCTGAGACTGTCTCTAGTGAGGTTCTTCAGTAGATACTTTGACTGCAGATAAGAGGAGTTTGAGATTTTGTATAAAATTATCTCACTTAATTCTTCTGATAATCCTCTGATATTGATATATATTATTCTTGGATGATGAACTGAGGTCAAGGAAATTCAAATATGTCCAGGATCCTACAATTATAAGGAGCGGAATCAAAATCTGAATCCATCTCTTTGTGACTGAAAACCTGTGTACCAAATGCTTTACTATCACTAAAGGAGTTGCTGTCTTAGGGGGAAAAATGCTTATTTGTACTGGAGATTCTCAGAAATAATATGTCTTCACTTGTGTTAGTTTTATACTAATACAAATAATAACAATTCCCCAAAATGTAGACGCTAATATCTTACTGTGATATTAAATTATTTTTTACCTGATATATTCTTCCAGTCACCTCAAAACCAACAAGATCTCTGATCTGGAGATTCATGAATGGTAAAAATTGTATGATTATTAGGAAAATAAAATTGTTCTACCCCTTCTTCTTCTTAGACTTGTTCTTGTAAAGTTATTGCTTACCCTGGGATTCTGAAATTTTTTGTCATGTATGGAGGGTTAAATCACAGAATGTATGTATATAAAATGTTTTGCATAGGGTTATCATGTAGAAAACCTTCAGAGAATTGAAGCTAATATTATTGTTGCTCTCAGGCACCTCAGGGAAGAGGTAGAGGCAAATTGGACAACTTCAAAAGAAGTTTTGATTTAGCAGCAGAGGTGAATAAAAGAAGAGGCTAAGTTTTCAGTTCCCGAGATCATGGGCTCCAGGCATTGAAACAGTTTGATGGTAAAGCTTTCAGTTGCAAAGCAATAAGTTCAAAGGAATGCTCAGACACTTGAAGAGTGATATCTCAACAGTGATTGGTATCACCTATGAAACATTCTGTAAGTTATTTTTGTAGAGGGAATGTCTAATACAAAGATAAATACTTAATTACATGGTTTCCAGTTTGTGTATTTAGCTCTTGGAGGAGAGTAACTGATTTAGGATCTGTTCAAATAAAGTTCATAAAATACCTATTTAAACACACAGTGTTTGAATGTATTTATTTAGTAGTTTCTTTCATTCTTGCTTTATTCAAAAATTTAAGCCAAAAGAGTAAAAGAAAAATTTTTCCACAGGAATTTATATTGAGATTAACCATGTTTATGTAAAAACAAGATGAAGACCCTGTCAGCTATCAGTAGGACATAAAATATATAATGTGATATTGGACTATTTTATAGTACCAAAACATTAAGGAAGCATTGAGAAAAAATATAATGATGAGGGTAAGGCCTAAGGGACACAGGAGTCAGCTAACAGAGATTCCAGCAGCCAAAAGTGGAACAATTTGAGTCACAAAATAAATTGTGCAGTGTTGAATTATAACCCAACATAAAATAAATGTCATGAATTCAAATTTATGTAAATAAGAGACTGAATGAATAATTGGGAGAAATGAAACAAATCTGCCATGCATAAGATTTTCAAATAATGTGTATAGATACTCTGTTCTCTGGGGGGAGCATAACTTCCCACTTCTCAGAGGTGGGTTGGGCACAGTGACCTCACTCAATTGAGTACAGCTTGGAAAGCTACTCTTTTCTCCCAAATCCAAGTCACAACATCAACCTAATAAATTACGTTGATAAAGGTACTTTGGATATGCTATGCTATGATGAAAACTGAAATCATGTGAAGTTCCTGTACATAATACTTATCACATGAAAAAAACCATAATACTTATCTAATCATGTGAGGAATACATCTCATAAATCTTAATCAAAGGACATCCTACAAAATAACTGCCCACTATCGTTCTTCTATAAACTGTCAAGATCATCAAACCCAAGGAATCATAATAGTGTCATAATAGTCATGACAGTTTTTCAAGAGGAAACTTCCTCCATATATCATACTATAATCAGCATAATCATAAAAATGCTTGACTACTTGATCAGACTTCTGAAACACACAAAACCACAGACTTATACTACTATCCATAGAGAATTATTTCCTTTTTTAAAATTCACGTTAAAATATAGGTGATATATTATTAATTCATTGCATATAATATTCATGTAGAAGATAATCTATTAGCAATTGCATGCAATTTATTATTTGTATGTTTCATATGAAAGTGTTCAGATATTTGGCTTTCTTTTTGAAGTGCCATAGGGAAAAATATTGTAATGAAAACATTCTTCATTTTGCAAAATGTATTTCTGATTTTACTCCTATTTTTGCAATTGTTTAATTTATAAAAGGCAATTTGAGTTGTCACTGTCTGAGCATGTTTTAAATGATGGCTTTTGTTTAAAACAGTATAGACTAAACAATTTTACTTTCAAAGAAGGGTTCTTTCTTCCAAATTTTACAAATATTAAAACTTTACAAGAGGAATTTATCACAAAAATGTGACAATATTCTTTCACAAGAATAATTATATATTCTTTCACATTTAATAATTAGAAAATATCCATATGCTTTTTAAACACACTGATTATTTTTCATTGGAGTGGAAATAACAATTCTTTACTTTCTTATAATACAAGCAATTGGAACCATTACATTCTAATGAGAGTAAGAACCAAAAATGAACCTTTAAAATTTTCTGTCTTGATAATTAAGCATACAAACAAGCATTCATAATTATTTAACAAGTCATTGCATGTGCTGGAAAGTAGAATAATTCATACTAAATGATGGACAAATTTGAAAATATTAATATCTGCAGGGCATGTGTATACATGTGTGTATTATTATGAAATAGCAATTTTAATTATCTTCCTAATCTGGAACATTGTAAAGATTCAGATTTTCATTTTTCTCTACTTACACTTATTGTGATATTCTGAAAGTAAAGTCTTTATTGCCATTTTTAATTGTATTTCATCTAAATTATGTGGCAAGGAGGAGTTATGCAGGGGAAGGTTTTATTCATCTTATCAAATTCATATAGTTTACGCTCCTGATGTAGTTGAGCACAATAAAACCAAATGCCCAGTACCACTCCTCTTTTCTAGGAACAAGCCTTTTATCCCACACTCTAATCAGCTTCAGGGGAGTTTGTGTAGTCTTAAATGGCACTTACTCCTTAATCTCCAGCTGAAGAAACTCAATCCAAAATGTGCCCTTGAGAAATGAGTCCCATGAGTTTGTCGGTGGGATATCTGGTCTTGAATCTAAGAAAATTAATCTGCATTGAATTCAAGGGCAATCAAAATAACATAGGAGCAATATTTTTCATGTTGCTGAGAGTTATTTTATAGGTAGTGAATGAGGAATCCTGCACAAAGTTTGGAAATGGGAGACACAAAGGCATACACTAAAGTGGAATCCTCAGGATCCACTTACTTCTAAGACTTATCTGCACTCTTCTCTGTAATACACACTATTATTTCCCATTCACTTTCCCCAAATCCTTTCTTTTCAGTTCCTGGTGTTTATTTCTGTTTCTTTTGTTGTCTGCTAAAGACTATTATCTACATGTAAACTTCTTTGTGAAAACTGTTTTGGCCACTGGCTATTTGGAAAGCTTGAAAAACTATATAATTCAAACATTATTTCAATGCCTGACTGATGTTTAGTACAGAAGTGGTACCTCTTCTCCATAGATGAGAAACAAACTGTATGGTGCAATTTATACTCGAGTTTCCTGACTGGACAGCTTCACCTGAAATTACAATTTTTATGAGCTTCCTCCTGTCCCCCTTTTTCCTTTTTCCTTCTCCTAGAAATGTTTTCTTCTTTCATAAATTACTTTCATCCAAATCCTTGGCTCTGGGTCAGTTTCTGGGAGAATAGGACCTATAACACAGCCTTTGTGTCTGGCTGTTTGAGTTTTTTTTTTTTTTTTCTGATTTGGATGGATTTACCTTTTGCTTAAATTAATTTAAACTGTGTTTCTGTCACTTGCTTCCAAGGAAATTTTAAATACAGCAAAATCCACCAAAATACTATGAGTCTGAAACAATCATTATGACAAGTGAGGGTGTTGTATTATTATGCAATTAATGAAATGGTCAGCAGCAGCCTGTTTTATAGACTGAAGTTGAGGAATATACCCTGCTACCCACATCTGAGTTACTTCAGAGTTCTGTTTTGGGCTTTTGCTTTAATATTGATTATAATCTTTCTGCCTTCCCACTTATGCCATAATATCTGGAAAGGTATTCTGGTAGATGTCATTTCTAGAGAAAAACTATTAAATTATCCAGATGCATTATTGAAAATTTAGTTAATAGAGTAAATCATTTTTCATTGATAAGATTTCAGGTTTATGTGCTCATGATAAGATTGGTGGATCAAATGTTATTTTCCTCATTCATAATCTATGGGGTTTTGGAAGGCAAAAAATTGTAATGCACGTGAATATATGGCACATAGCTTGCAATTAATAAATGTTGGTTCATTTCTATTTTATCTCTAGTGATAAAATAGAATGTGCTTCAATTAATACACATACATTGAAAATCTCTTATTATTTCTTTTATCTTTAAAAAAGCAAGGATTTTCTGCAAAAATGACAACAAATACACAATTTTTATTCTTCTTCAGTTTAGTATTTCCTTCAGACAACCATTACATGAATACTTGGTGTCAAAGCTAGGGGAAATCATTTACATTTGCCAGCATTGTTGTTTGATTTCCTCTTTAATTTCAATGAGTGGTTCTCAAACATTAACATACAGCAGAGGAATGATTCAAATACAGATTTCTGGGCACCTACTCCAGTGTTTGCCTTCTTCCTCCTCCTCTTCTTCTCCATGTCCTCCTCTTCCTATTTTTCTTCTACATTCTTTTCTTTCTCCTCTTATTCCATCTTCTCTTTTCCCTTCTAATTTTCCTTTTATTAGAATATTTCTCCATTCTTCACTGAAAATAGTAAATGTACTTAAAGAATTGCTAACCTGAAAGTCTTTATTTCCTTAAATTATAATTACTGTAGAAACTAGTCTTACCTTAGACTCTTGGTCAACATTAGCTGAGTTCCTGAATAAACTTCCTCCCATTTCAAAGTCATATGTGCACATTTCTGCTCTTGACTTCAACTTTATTACATTGCAAGATAAGCAAAGCAGCATCATTTTATCTTTTCTTTTCTTTATCTTTTTCTGGTTTGATTTATTATATTGGACATCTTTCTAATATAAACTATGAGAAAGCAATTCCAATTTAATGGAAGAGATGCTGAGAAATTCAAGATTAATGTATCTACTACTAGCATGTAAAACTGAGAGAAAGATCAGTGAATCCATGCTTATAGAATTCTGCCCCCATGGGAGACGAAAGGGTCAATCCAAAGTCACTGATGGAAAGATGAAGAAAGATGGACCCTCAGAGCATGGGTTTCTGACTAGAATCTGTTCCTTGCTCACTATGTCAATTTTTTCTCCCAGTCCCCTCAGACTGATTCTCTAGGTTAATATTGTGACCATGTTTGCCGTAGTAGAGAAAGGAAGTGACGGACTGAACTCAGTGGCAGTGTTGAAAAGCTTCCCAAATCACACTTGGCCCAAGCTTCTCCAGGGAAGATGAAGAGAGGGAAAGGAGGTGCTGGCACCAAAGGAGGGCTTATCATAGGGCTCTGGAAAGTTCAGAGTAGCGGGACATAACTGGATAACAAAGAACTCCTATGGCCATGAAAGTCTGCAGTGCCCATACAAGGGACAGCAGTCCAAACCCCATCATGCATAAGCAGAGGAGCCGTATGGGGAATGACAAAGGGACTTGCCCTAACCTGTCTCTCATGTGGGACTGACCCAGCCCCATTAAACCCATGGTGGGTAGCCTGGGAGAGTGGTGGTCAGGATAGCCCAGTGTTGAACAGGACACCATGGCAGACAGATCCCATCTGGTTTCTGAGGTGAACTGGTATCTCCATCCCTCAAAACTTTTGGACATGCACAGAGCTGAAGGAGGTCTTGCTGGCTGAGAACTTTGGAAAGCTCCCTCTAGTGAGACTGGGCAGGGGTGGCAGGGTGGGGATTACCTTGAGAAAGCAGCTGAGGCATGGATGGATTGGGATTTCCAGAGACTTCAGAGAAGATGCCTGGTCTGATAGGAACCATGATTCAATGCTCCAGCTTGGGGTTAATTTGCCGAATGAGGTAGTTCCATCCTGACTTCTCTAGGCAGGGTTGGTCTGGGAAGACAGAAAACATGCCTTCCCAAGACTCATGGGATGAAAAGTGGCCAAGAAAACCTAGATTTGGGCTCCCAGAATATAATGAGAAAAATAGAGGGCTATAAAGATTCTAGGTGCAGGCTGAGCTGATGGCACCTTCTATTCGTGATTCTGATCCTGACATTGGCTTAGAGACAGAGTTGGCCCTCCCCTGATCTTCCAAAGCCCCTAAGGAGATAAAAGGACTAGATGAAAGATGGGCCTTTGGGCATCCAAGGGCACAAGTGTGTGATGGCCACTTCTATGGAATTCAGCAGGGACCACAAAGTTCCAGCCCCAGTTTGTTCTCAGAGCAACAAGTGTGGCATGGGGTTTGGGGGCTTCAGTTTTGGAGACAAGGGCAGAGTTGCAGGTCTGTCTTCTTGGCCTGGGAATATTTGGGATCCTCCAGCTGGCCATCCAGATCACTCTTCTGGAATCACCAGTTCTCTCTTCTCTCCTCAGTGAACAGAAAAGTGGGTGGGAGGGCAACTTCACCCAGCAGGAGACACCATCTCTTCTCCATGGGACACCCAGTCCCTCTCCTGGGCAGGATCCCCGGGGTCACACAGGCATGTCTAGATCTCCATGTCCACAGGGCGAATGTTGCCCGTTTTGTGCTCTCTGACCTACAGCTCTCTGTCTTTGGCCGGGTCCACTTTTCGAAGCAGTTGGTCCACAGGCTCAACTGTACTTTGGTAGAACATGTCTGTCTCATGCCGCAGCTGTGTGTACTGGTCAAATGTTGCTGGATCATCTCTACTCTCTCCACTTTCAGTAGCTCCAGCTCCAAAGTGGTGGTCACCATCTCTTCAAAACACTTGGACTGGACCTGGTTGTAGAAGTTCACATAGTGCATGAGGTCATCACCAGCCTGTGTAGACATCCTCTGTGCCTTCTTGATGTCCTCCTCCTCTTGTTCAATTGATCTCTAGCTGCTGGGTCTTCATCTCCAGGTCTCTCTGCCGCTCTGCGGGGGCTTTCCAGGCCTTCTCCACCAATGCGTAGCGGCTGGCAAGTTGCTTGCGGAGGTCAGCGATATGGTGGTCACACTTTTTCATGTCTTTCTTGAAGTTCTCAGGGAAGTTTATTAGGGGCTTCTCTACCTTGCTGTGAAGCTTGTTGGAGAACTTGAGATGAACTTCTGCTTCATCTGCCAGGCTCTTCTTCACCTGAGCCCATGCTTCTCCCAGGGAGCCTTCCTTCTGTGCAGTCAAGGAGTTCGGAGAGAGCTTAGCCCAGTTCTTTGCATATTCTTCTTCAATCTTTATCCTCTCTCGGAGGAATTCAGACATTTCTTTCTGCATTTGTTTGCCCTTCAGTTGCTTTTGGAACAACAGTTCGAATCCCATCACGGTGACCTTGCCTTGGAGATCTTTCTTATCAGCCCAGAAGTAGTCACAGTAGCTCCACTCCATTGGCTTCAGCAGTTGCTGTTCAGGCATTATGTCTGGGTGAGGGAACGTCACACAATTTGTCATCTTCTCTGTGTGGTCACCTTTATTTTCAAAATTATATATTTTGTCTTCTCTCAGTCTTCCAAGAGGTCTCCTCTGTTTGTGCTACTTTCCACTGAGTTTTTATTTTGGTTTATTGATACCTTCATTTCAAAGATTTCTTCTCAGGATCTTTATCTCTTTCTATAACTTACCTTCCTTCTCCTGAAACATAGCTCTGATTTCACTCTTTATATCCTCCTTAAAGTTGTGAAGCAGTTTTACTAAGTAAATTCTGAACTCCTTCTCTAACATTTCTTCTACTGGTTTCTCAGTGGAGTCTATAATTGGAGCATCCTGGTTTGTTTGGAGTGTTTTATTCCCTTTTATTTTTTTCATTTTGTTTGTTTGTCTTCCCATCTAGCCATGGGGATCTGAGGTAGTACAGTTTCTACCCTGTAGATTTATAGTGTCCCTGAAGGTTTCCAGTACCTCATAATCTGGGTTTCAGTTTCCTAGGCTGTGCCACGCCGCAGTCCCAAAATGGTTCCTGGATCCTCATTTTATCTTTTCTTTTCCTAATTCTGTATAAAACATTTCATCATAGTTTACAAAGTTATTAATGTACTGAAGTCTTTCAGAGGTAGCCCCTGTCTAATTTATGCCTCTTGTTTTACTTTTTCCTTAAACTCCTCACTACATTCAGGAAATTTAAAAAGTTACATGAAATCAAATTTTTAAAAATTACATTCATCATCTTTTTTGTTTTTTAAGTGAGTTAAGGAAAATAATTTTTAAAAGGGTTTTAAATCCCCAGACAGTATTAACACTTTTGTTGTATTTAATTCTACTATTTTTTTTAACTGAGGAGGAGTCTGGGGCACTCACCACTGGACTATATGCCCTGAATTTTTTATTTTATTTTGAGATAGGGTCTCACTAAGCTACCCAGGCTGACCTTGAACCTGTAATCCTCTTGCCTTGGACTCCAGAATAGCTGGGATTGCAAGCATGTACCACATGCACCTGGCTCATTTTCTTTGTCCTAATTCAATTTGGTAACTAGCTTTGATGTTTGTTCTATTGTAGAGTTTCCAGTTGGTAATAGGAACTTACTGTATTTATGTCAAGTATAGTTTTGAAAGGTCTAACTAAAGACTTTCATATTTAGGAATCCCAACACTGTTATAGTTTTCTGCTATCTTTCCTATTCCTCCAAGTTTTTATAGCCTATATGAATTAGCAGGTAAGTCGAACACATCCTAATTCTTTGACAACATCCCAGACATGGAAATACTTTTGAAATCACACATAGTACACATGAATTTCAATTTATATTATGCAATTTATTAGCTAAATAATCTGAGTCAAATAATTCAACCTCTCTGAAACCCTCTATATAAATTAGAAATAAAACTTCATGTCTTACTAGAATGCTCTGAGGATTAAAAGAGAAATTCCAGGTAAAATGCTGAGCATAATGCATAGCAAATAATACTTAGGAATCATATAATCCCCTCACTACAACCCAAAGTCATAGGTGACTGCCCTCTTTGCAGTAATCTTCATCAGTTCTTATTAGCAATGCTTCTGCATATTTGCCTGTTTCCATACAGTATTATTTTGAATAACATTGTTTTCTATGCCTTCTCTGTTGGTATAACTTCTTTAAATCACCTTGATGGCAAGTTTTACCATCTTATTGTGAAAGAATTTTATAGTTCTGTATAAATTATATATATATATATATATATGTATATATATATACATATATATATATATTTATCTTCATTAAAGACTTGGCAAAAAAAAAAGAATATTCATTGGTAAAAAAACATTTTGGAAATACCTTAGTAAAACAAACTATATCCTCTTCAAAATATAAAACAGAAATGTCAATTTATGTAATTTTATCCTAATCATTAAAAATAAAAAATATTTTCCTCAGTCTTAATGCTAAAATGAAATAAACAAGGGGAAATAATGATAGTCATTATAATGGCCTGGTGGTCAGAAATTTAATTCAAATACAGATTGAAGAATACACAAATTTAACTTTGTCATTTTCTTCACATGTTAAAATGTATTTTGAGTATAATCTTAATAGAGCTTTATTTACCTGATATCACAGGAAATATTTGCTAATTTATCTAATATCTTTAGGGTATAGTTGTAGTTCATGAGCACACACACATATTTATATATATGTATATATATACACATATATATTGTAAATATGTTTATTTGACAGAAAATTGACAAGAATCTGAATAATTACATTATCATCATGTTGTTCTTTTGAGTTGATAAGCAAAATTACCTTTGGTTCTAGAACTATTTTTACTGTCCTGCATTGTGATTAATATGGCCATTAATGTTATTTTTTCTAAATACTTATACCAAAACTTATATTAAATTTGTATTTTAAAAATACTTTGAAATAACTCTTGAATCAAAAAAGAAATCTCAAGAGAAATTTTAAAAATATTTTGAAGTTAATGAAAATGAAAATGTACCATATAATAATGCATAGATTCAGTGTAAGCAGTGCTTCAGAGAAATGCATAGCATTAAATGCATGTATACAAAAATATCTAAAATCAATGATTTAAGATTTCATCTCTAAAATCCAGCAAAACGTAAACTAAACAATACAACCACAAACAAATGAGCAAATTAGATTTAAAGTAGGAAGAGGAAAAGAAATAGTAAAACATCCTAGAAATCAGTGAAATTGAAACATCAGTAAAGTCCATATGATTCTAAACAGGCTTACTAATAATTAAAATGTATAAAAATCAGAAATATCAGAAGTGAAAAATAGGACATCACTACAGTTACCAGGAGCATTCAGAAGATAATAAAGGAATTGTAGAAACAAATCTGTTCCCACAAATATTAAACCAGAAAAATGAACCAATTCCTTGAAACACAGTCTGTCAAAATTCACACAAGAAGAATTTGACAACCTGAGTAGGTCTATATCTGTTAAAGAAATTGGATCTGCTATAAATAATCTTCCAAAAGAGAAGGCATCAAGCCTGAATGAGTTGACAGATGATTTATACCAAAAATTTAAGAAGAAATTGAACCCACTTTTCATTGTCTCATCCAGAAGCTAGAAGTAGAGGGACTACTTCCTAACTCATTTTAGGAAGCTAGGATTAACCTAACAAACAAAGATGTAATAAAAACCAAAACAAGAGATCTTTCATGATAATAGACAAAAGAATACTCAACAAAAATAAAACAAATTGAATGCAAACAAAAATTATATAAAGAGAAAAAAAGAATTGTATGTGATGACCAAGTTACATTTTATAGAAATATGCAAGTCTACTTGAACATTTGAAAATCAATGAATGTAATTTATTACATTAACCAGATAAATTAAAAAGTAACATTTCCCTCTGTAGAAAGCACATTTGCCAAAATTCAACACTCATTTATGGTTTAAAAATAAGTAAACAAACAAATAAACAGTAATCCTGGCAAACTAGAAAGAGAGGGCAAACTCTTCTACTCAGTAAAGAACATTCATAAAAATCTTATATAATACTTAATGGTGAAAAACTCAAAACTTTTCTACTAAAATCAGAAACAATTATAAGAACTCTTATCACTTCTTTTCAATGACATTGCAAATTTTGACTAGTTCAGTAAGACAAGCAAAAACTGTGTACTTTTTGGGAAGTAAAATATGAAACTGCCTTTGTTTATAATTGGTGAGGTAGTCTAGAGAAAGAATCCAAAAGGATTGAAAAGCAATGTTTGAAACTAATAAGTACTTGTACGAAACTTAGAGGATAAACAGTTTCTTAGGTCAAACTGCTATAACAAAAAAATATTGACTGGGTAGCTTAAACAGTGGACATATACTTGTCATTGTCATGGAAACTGGGAAGTCCAAGATTAAGGTACTGCAAAATTCTGTTTCTAGTTGAAGGTCCATTTCCAAATTTGCAGACCACACGCATTTCTTGACATGTCTTCATGTGGTAGGGAGATAACACTTTGCTGTATCTTCCTCTCATAAGGACTCAATTGCATAAAGGAGGCCCAATCCCCAACCAAATGCCTTACTGAAGGGGTTTAGTGCTTCAAAAGATTAATTTTGCTAGAGACATAAATATTCAGTATGTAACTCAAGGTTAATATACAAATGTCAATTATTCTCCTTTGTAGCATCAATGAGTAAGTGAAAATTGAAATTCAAAGTACACTACCATTTACATTAGCACTCCCCATGATGAAATACTTAGGTACACATCCAATGTAACATGTATAAGGTCTAAATGAGAAAAAATACAAACTCTGGGAAAAATATAAAAGAACCAAATAAGACTCAAGAGATTTAATTTTTTTATTAGTTCTGTGAAGAATGTCATTGGTAATTTGATGGAGAACATTGAAACTGTATAATGCTTTTGATTTTATATTCATTTTAATAATATTGATTCTGCCTATCCAAGAACATGGTAGGTCTTTCCATCTTCTAAGGTCTTCTTCAATTTCTCTCTTCAGTGTTCTATTGTTTTAATTGGGTAGGTCCTTGAGTTCTTTCATTACATTAATTCCCAAATATTTTTCGAGGTTAGTATGAATGGGATAATTTTCCTAATTTATTTTTCAGCAGGTTTGTTATTGGAGTACAAAAAGTGATTGTTTTATAAGTGTTGATATTGTACCTTGCTACTTTACTAAAATTGCTTATCAGCTCTACAAGTCTTCTCTAGAGTTTTTTGGATCTTCTAAAAATAATATCATCTCATCAGGAAATAGAAATAATTTGAGTTCTTCTATAGCCAAAGCAATCCTGAACCAAAAGAGTGATGCTGGATGCATTACAATAGCAGACCTCAAAATATACTATACAGCTATAGTAACAAAAACAGCATGGCACTGGCATCAAAATAGACATGATGACCAATGTAATAGAATAAAAAGCACAGAAATAAACCCACATATATAAAATTATGTGATACTAGAGAAAGGTGACAAAAACATTCATTGGAGAAATGATAGCTTTTTTAACAAATGGTGTGGGGAAACTGGAAATCTATATGTAGAAGAATGAAATTTTATTCTATCTCCTACCCTGCACAAAAGTCAACTCAAAGTGAATCAAAGACCTAAGAATAAGACCAGCATTTCTGCAGCTGCTAGAAGAAAATGTAGAACCAGCATTCCAGCATGTTGGCACTGGAACTGACTTCCTTAACAATACTCCTGAAGCACAAGTTTAAAACCAAAAATCAGTAAGTGAAATGACTTAAAAAGCTTCTGCACAGAAAGGAAACAAGAGCATGAAGAGAGAGACTACAGAATGGGATTTCTGCCACCTGCTCCTCAGATAAGACATTAATATCTAGAATATATAAAGAAATTCAGCTGGAAGCAATAGTGCACACCTATAATCCCAGTGGCTTGGGAGGTTGAGGCAGGAGGATAAAAAGTTCAAAGACAGACTCAGCAAAAGCGAGGTGCTAAACAACTCAGCAAGACCCTATCTCTAAATAAAATACAAAATAGAGGTGGGGATGTGACTCAGTGGTTAATGCCCCTGAGTTCAATCCCTAGTACCAAAACAAAACAAAACAAAACAAAAAAACTCAATATCATGACACCAAAGCTAAGCAACCAACCAACCAAATAGCCCAATTAATAAATGGGCCAAATAACTAGGCAGATAATTCTCAAAAGAAGAAATACAATCAACAAATATGTGAAAAATGTTCAGTATCTGTAGCAATCAGGGAAATGCAAATCAAAACTACGCTGATATTTTATCTCGCTCCAGTTGAAACGGCAATTATCAAGAACACCAATAATAATAAGTGTTGATGAGAATGTAGGGGAAAGGTATACTCATACATTGTTGATGGGACTGCAAATTAGTGCCAACACTCTGGAAAAAAGTAAGACAATTTCTCAAAAACTAGGAATAGAATCCTCATATGATTTAGCTATCCCACTCCTCACTACATATCCAAAAGTTTTAAATTAGCACACTATAGTGACACATTCATATGTGTCAACCAAAAGTGGATAACAGCATAATTCACAATAGCCAAACTATTAAACCAAACAAGGTCTCCTTCAACATATGAATGAATAAAGAAAATGTTATATATATATATATATATACATAATGAAGTGTTACTCAGCTATAAAGTAGAATGACTGTATTTGTTGGTAAATGGATGCAATAAGAGATAATCATGCTAAGTGAAATAAGCCAGACTCAAAAAGCAAAAGTTTGAATGTTTTCTTTGATATGTGAAGGCTAGTCCAAAATAAGAAGGAAAAAATAGAGAGAAAGAGAGACAAAGGACAAATGGGTGGGGGTTCCACGAAAATATATCAAAGACAGGTGGACTAGATGAAGGAGAATGAGGTGGACAAAGGGACTAGATCAGGGAAAAACAGAGGAATACAAACAATCTAACTTCCCTGTATACATATGTAAATATACCATAGTGAATCTCACTATCATGTATATCCACAAAACAGTAACAACAACAACAAAAAAGTAAATAGCAGAAAGATCAGGAGAATAGAGGGAAGGGAACAGGGAATAGGAGGGAAGGTAAAGGGGAAATACTGGGGACTGAATTTTCACAAATTATATTCCATGCTTTTATATGTTAAAATGAATTCTAATATTAAGTATAAATAAAAATTAAAATTAAAAATTAAAATTAAAAAATGGAGAAAATACTTTAGTAGGAATATTCAGTATTGTCAAGATGTCAGTTCTCAAATTGAACTCAATGTAATCTCAATCAAAATTTCAGTACTTTTTTTTTTTTTTGGTACAATGGATTGAACCCAGGGGAGCTTGACCACTGAGCCGCTTCCCAACCCTTTTTACATTTATTTTTTTATTTTTATTTTTTTGAGATAGGTTCTAAGTTGCTCAGGACCTTGCTAAATTGCTGAGACTGGCTCTGAACTTGTGGTCCTCTTGTCTCAGTTTCCTGAGCCACTGGTATTACAGGCCTGAACCACCACACCCAGCTTACTACATTATTTTTAAGATATTGAAAGCAGATTTCAAAATTTATATGAAGAGGTAAGGGACAGGATAGGCACTTCAATATTGAAAGAAATTGTCAGAGTTGGAGGACTGATGCTACCTGACTTTTAGAGCTATAGTACCCAAGACAGTATGGCACTGGCAAAAAAAAAAAAAAAAAGAAAAGAATAGACTGGAATAGAAACACTAGAACTAGACCTAGATTAACACTATCACCTTGTAGTTGACAAAGTAAAGACAAAAACATGGAGCAAAAATAGGCTTATGAACAAATGTTGCTAGAATGACCAGACACCTTCTTGCAAAAATAAATCTATCTAAATACATGATTTACACATTTCCTAAAGTATAACTTAAAATTGATCACAGACCTTTATGTAAAGCACAAAACCATGAAGTTTTTAGAAGAAAACTTGGGAGAAAAACTAGGTGATCTTTGGTATGGCAATGACTGTTTAGATGCAATATCAAGGGCATGATTCATGAAGGAAACAATTGATAAGCTGGACCTCCACTCTGGAAAAGACAATGTCAGAAGAATATATGTCCTGCTGGGCAACACCGCACAGTTCTGTAATCCCAGCAAGTCAGGAGACTGAGGCAAGGTCGCAAGTTCAAAGCCAGAGTCAACAATATAGCAAAGCCTGAGCAACTCAGCGTGACCCTGTCTCTAAATAAAATATGAAAAAGGAGCTGGGGCCCTTGGATTCAATCTTCAGTATGAATAAATAAATAAATAAATAAATAAATAAATAAATAAATAAATAAATCTATAAAGTAATGAAAATATTTGGAGCAAACTTAAATGCACACTACTGAAGAAAAAAGAAGCCAAACTAAAAAAGTCTACTCACTGTGTGATTCCAATATTATGCCATTCTGGACAAAGCAGAATCATGAGGACAGTGAAGAACAGTAATTCCCCAGGCTGATGGGAGGGAGGATCCAAAGGCAGAGCACAGAGAATGTTTAGGGTAGTGAAACTGCTCTGCAGGTTATTAAAACAATGGACACACGTTACATTATTTGTCAAATCCATGGAATGTACAACATCAACTGTGGCCTCAAATATGAAGAATAACTTTGGGTAATAACTCTGTATCAATTAGTTTGATTTTAACTAGTGTGGAATGTCAACAGTGAGGGAGTTTGACTGTGTATGTGGCAGTGGGTGTAAGGAAATTCTAGGTCCTGTCCACTCATTTTGCTATGAAACTGGAACTGTTTTTTTTTTTTTTAAATAAGGCTTATTAAGTAAGAAAAGGGAATCGATATGATATACCACATTAATAGAATGAATGAATATAAAACCCACAAATATAAGATTACCTTAAATGATGCAGAAAAACATTTGGAAAAAAATCCAGTGCCAGTCCCTGTTAAAAATACAACTAATAAGCTAAGAATAGAGGTGACTTCCTCAACATAACAAAGAATATTTATACAAAAGTCACAACAAACATTATATTTAATGGTGAAATTGCAAAAACTTTCTCCCTAAAATCATGAACAACTCAGCATTTGCTTTGTCTGTTCAATAGAACAGTGAAAGTTCTAACTAAAGCAATTAGATTAGAAAGATATCTCATCCAAAATTGAAAGGAAGGTGAGGAAATATCTTTACTTACAGAAGATATGAACATATATATATATTATATTTATAAAGAATATACTAAAATATGAAAGCTAACAAATGAGTCTATGTGCATCACAGGATAAAAGATGAACACTCAAAAATCTGCTCCATTTCTAAACATAAGTAATGAATAATCTGAAAATATATTTAAGAAAATATTTTCACTTACACTTGCATTAAAAAGGATAAAATACAGAGGAATATATTTATCCAATGGATGTAAGAATTCTACACTCAAAATCATACTTTTTTAGAGAATTAAAGAAGGCCTAAATAGAAAGATAAACTATATTTAAAGTTAAGAAGAAATAATACTTTTAAGATGTCAATAATAATCAAAGGTATCTACAGATTCAATTTAATGCAATTCAAATCAAGATTTCAATGACTACATATATATATATACACATACATACATATATTTTTACATGTGTGTGTGTGTGTGTGTGTGTGTCTACATATGTTCTTCTTCTAGGAGTGGAAAGGCTGATTCTAAGATTCTTATTGACTATCCAGGGACTCCTAATATAAATGATCCTGAAAAAGAAAAATGTTAGCACATTCACAGTTTCAGATTTCAAAATTTAATACAAAGCTATAATAAGCAAAACAAAAGGGTACTTTCTAAGAATAATCATACAGATTAATGAAATTAAAAAGTCCAAAAATAGACCCATACATTCATGGCAAATATATTTTCAATAAGAATCCTAAGTTTATTTAATGGGGAAAATAATAGCCCTGAATTTAATAGTGCTGAGGCAATTGGATCCCAGTTTTACACACACAAAATAAAGAACTAAGATCACTTTTACATAATATACCCTCAGAATGGATCAAAGAGTTACATTTCAGAGCTAGAAATATAAAACACTTAAAAGAAAAATAGGCATAAAATGCTATAATCTTTCGTTTGTCAATTCTTAATATAGGCATTGGAGCCATAAGGCAACTAAAGAAAAAGACAAATTGAATGTATATTTTAAAAAAAACTCCTGTAAATCAAAAGAAACTATAAAATAGAGGGAAAAAAGTTCAAAAATGGCAGAAAAATTTTGTGAATTTTATATTTGTTCAAGGTCTGGTATTCAGAGTTATGTACAAAAATCTTATAACTCAAACTCAGAGATGAATAACCCAGTTAAAACATAAATAAATTACTCATACAGACATTTCTCAAGAAGGGATATATCTATCAATGACCAAAAAGTACATGAAAAAATGTAAAAGCACATTAACCCTTTGAAAAAGGCAAATAAAAATCACACTAGGATACAAATTCACAGTCATTGAAGTAAAATAAATAAATAAATAAATAAATAAATGGAATTACAAGAAAAAAAGGAGAAGAACATCAAATAACAGCAAAGACATGGATAATTTTGGACTTTCAGCCCTTGCTAATGAGGAAATAAATAACTTGTTGGTCTCTTGAAAGATTATCTATAAGACCCTGCAGTTGCTCATCTAGGAATACATGTCACTGAATTCAGAGCAGGACTTCCAACAAATCTTGTATGAAGATATTTGTAGCAGCACTTTTTACAGTAGACAAAAGGTAGAAATCCAAATGTTTTCCAGTTGAAGGGAAAACAAAATGTAATTCATCTATATAATGCATCATTATTCAACATAAAAAAGATTGTAGTACTGATATATGCTACAAATCATAATGAGGCTTATGATACTGAGGTGTCCCTGTCCCTATTGTCTCAGTGGGGGACACTTTACATACAATAACAAGGGTCTCCTCCCCTTCCCACTAGGGCTGGGCCAACAGAGGCTCAAGAGTGGTCTGAAATGTAATTCTACCTTTCAGTAAAATGATTGCACATAGAAAATCTCTGTGGTAATGGAGTAGATTTTCCGTCACTGTGGTGATGATTACACAAATGTATACATGTGACAAAATACCTCTGTATCATAGCTATATAACATGCAAACAGTAGGAAGATTGGGAAGGGCAAAGAGGATCTCTCTGTACTATCTTTAAAAATTCCTTGAGATAATATATATACATATATTTTTAACATATATATGTGTGTGTTAAAAATATATTTTTATGAATAACTTTTTTTTTGTTAAACGGAGAGGGAGAAACTTCAGAGTACTTATATACTGAAGCAAGTGAGTAACAGTCATATTTAGGGAACATAACACTCTATCCACCAAGGGTTATCAAGAATTTAATCAGACAACCACACTACCATTAACTTCAGTTTTCAGAGAATGATGTTCATGCCTGCAAAGGTGGCTTGAAATGAGTTCAACTTCTGTGGGATAGATGCAAGGCCGGCAGAATCCACAAAGCAAGGGAAACAGGAAACACCCTGGTGTTTCTGAAGGAAACCAAAGTGGAATACTTCAAGAGCAAAACTAAAGTCCAAAGATTATAGAATTCACCCTACAATCAAGGATAAATTTTAAAAATAGACCTATTTTAACAAAGGGTAAATTGGAATCTTTGTAAGTAAGGGTAACAGGAATGGATTTTCCTACCTCTTGGAACAAGAATCAATAAACTTTAGTGAAAGATAAAATAATGTAGAATTTTAAGAATGTATCAATCACTCTAACAAGTATATTAACAAACCATTTTTGTTATGGAAAGAAATAGAAAAATATAAAACTAAATAGCAAAAAAAAATTCCAGTAGAAATATAACCCAACCTGGGGGTGTAGCTCAGTGATAAAATGCTTGCCTAGCATTCATAAGAGAGTTCAATTCCCAAACCACTTATTTTTTTAAATTGAATAAAATTGAAATATATCCTAATTAAAATCAAATGAAAACTTTAAAGCACAAATAAGAAATATGTTCAAGGAAAAATCTGTGTGCATGTGTGTGTGTCTATGTGAACAATGAATGGATAAAAGTGAACTGTAGCAAAGAAATATTAACTATAAAAATAACCAAATGTAAACTGTGTGTGGTGGCAACTTATTGAGACTCTAAGCGACTTAGTGAAAGCCTGTCTTAAAATAAAAAATGGTTTGAAGGTGGCTCAGTGATAAAGTGCACTTAGATTCAATTCTCAGTAACACCCTCAAAATAAGAACCAAGTGTATATTATGGAAGTGTAGTTTACAATATACAAAAGATGAAATAAAATATTTCTCTGAATGAGTTTAAGTAGAAAGAAGAAATAAGCAGAATAAAAAGAAATGATCAGGCAAAAATTGAAAAACTAAACAGACCCTATGATCTATAAAATGCATAGAGTTTATTACAGGTTTCATTGTAGTCCCAGAAGAGAAGAGGTAGAAAAATAATTGAAGAGATCAACTATTTCCCAAATTAGTGAAAACATTTGATATACACAAGATACATAGAAAACACTAGAGAGTATATATGAGAAACTCATTCATAGTACTTTATAGACAAACTACGGGGCAATCAAATACAAAGAGAAAAAAATTGAAAAGAAAGCAAGACACACTACCTATAGAAAATAAAGAAATCTCATCAACATGGAGTCTAAAAGACAATAGGAAATGGAAAATTTAAGGTACTGCCAAATATATATATGTATACAGTATTCTGTATTCATTTAAGAATATCTTAAAAACAGATTTAAAAAAAAGAACTTTTTCAGATAAAAGCTGAGGAAATTGGTTGCTATCAGATCTATACTACCAAAAATGCTAACAGAATCCTTCTAAGCTTAAGGACAATGGCACCAAATGAGATTCCAATACAAAAGAAATGAAGAAACCAACAAAGTATAATTATCTGACAGTAAAAAGATTATTTCATTCTTTTCCTCTTAATTTCCTTAGAGAGTAATGTGTTGCTTCAAAAAAATTAGAACCTTATCAAATATAAATTTAAGTATGCAGATAAAAAATATATGACAGCAATGGCACAAAGAGGGAGTTAGTAGAATTGTATTGTGAAGTTTTTGTATTTATTTTTAGTAGCAAATAAAAAGTATATTGACTGCATATTGCTCTCCCTAGAGCAACCACTGAAAAAATTACCTAGATAAAACAAAGAATACATACATTACCTTTAAATATTTCCATAACTAAGGAAGACTCCAAAAAAATAGCAAATGGTAGACAAAACCAAATTATGTTATAATTACATGAAATACAAGTGGAATATACACACCAGTTATAAGACAGTCTTTTTAAGAAGTGATTTAAATACTTGACACCACTATCTGTTATATAAATGAGATGTAGTTTAAATATAAATAGACAAATAAGTGAAACTGTAAGAATGAAAGAACATTCTGTCTAAATAGTTGACCTATGAAATCTGGTGTGACTCTATCTTAAGATAAAGTAGATTTCAAGGCAAAGCATTTGGCAAGAAATAAAGTAGATTATCTCATGATACTATGATATTAAGGGAATTAATTCATGGTTAAGACATCATGATCACAAATATAGACCATAGATTGATACAAAGGATGAACTAAATAGACAAATGCATAAACATAGTTTGAAATTTTACCATCTTTCCAACAATTGATACAACTATTAAAAAAAGATATTAAGAAAGATCTGAGCATTATCACACATATTTGACCTAATTATAATTTTAAAACATGCACAGACACAAAGTGCAAAATACACTTTTAAAATACATGTGGATTAGTCCACCAAATAATACATATGTTGGAGCAAAAATAAGGATCAATAATTAAGACAAGAATATTTATATATGTGTATATATATATATATATATATATATATATATATATATATATATTTATTTTTTTACTTTGATTCATTTACACAAATAGGGTACAACTTTCCTTTCTCTGGTTGTACACAAAGTAATCAAGCATGTACATAGGGTAATGATGTTTATCTAATTCTATTATATTTCCTTCCTTCCACATCCTTCCCACTCCTCATTTTCCTCTATAAAATCCATCCTTTCCTCCATTCTTGCCCTGCCCTCTAATGTATCACCATCCACTTAACAGAGAAATCATTCAGCCTTTGGTTTTTTGGGATTGTCTTATTTCACTTAGCATGATATACTCCAATTCCATCCATTTACCTGCAAATGTCATGATATTATTCTTCTTTATGGCTAATATTCCATTGTGTATATATACCACAGTTTCTTTATCCATTCATCTATTGAAGGGCATCTAGGTTGGTTCCACAATCTAGCTATTGTGAATTGAGCTGATATAAACATTGATGTAGCTGTGTCACTGTAGTATGCTGATTTTAAGTCCTTTGGGTATAGCCCAAGGAATGGGATGGTTGTGTCAAATGGTGATTCCATTCCAAGTTTCCAAGGAATCTTCATGCTGCTTTCCAGAGTGACTGTAGCAGTTTGAAACCCCACTTGCAATGTATGAGTGTACCTGTTTGCCCACATCCTCATCAAACCTATTTTTGCTTGTATTCTTGATAATAGACATTCTAATTGGGGTGAGATGAAATCTTAGGGTAGTTTTGATTTGCATTTCTATTATTACTAGAGATGTTGAGCTTTTTTTCATATATCTGTTGAATGCTTGTAGATCTTCTGTGAAGCATCTGCTTATTTCCTTAGCCCATTTATTGATCAAGTTATCTGTATTCTTGGTGTAAAGTTTTTTGAATTCTTTCTAGATTCTGGAGATTAGTCCTCTATCTAAACTGGGTCTGGAAAAGATTTTCTCCCACTCTGTAGATTCTCTCTCCACATTGTTGATTGTTTCCTTTGCTGAGGAAAAAGCTTTTTAGTTTGAATCTATCTCAATTAATAATTCCTGCTTTTATTTCTTGTGCTATGGGAGTCTGATCCTAAGTCAACTTGATGAAGATTTGGACCTACTTTTCCTTCTGTTAGGTGCAGGGTTTCTGGTCTATTCTGAGGTCCTTGATCCATTTTGAGTTGAGTTTTGTGCAGGGTGAGAGATGGGGTTTTAGTTTCATTTTGCTGCATATGAATTTCCAGTTTTCCTAGCACCATTTGTTGAAGGGACTATCTTTTCTCCATTTTATGTTTCTGGCACCTTTGTCTAGTATGAGGTAATTGTATTTATGTGGATTTGTCTCTGTGTCTTATATTCTGTACCATTGGTATGTCTATTTTGGTGCCAATACCATGCTGTTTTTATTACTATTGCACTGTACTATAGTTGAAGGTCTGGTATTGTGATACTACCTCCTTTGCTCTTATTGCTACGGATTTTTTCTTTTTGTTTTTGTTTATTCTGGGTCTCTTATTCTTCCAAATAAATATCATGATTCCTTTCTCTATTTCTATGAGAAATATCATTGGGGTTTTAATTGGAATTGCACTGAATCTGTATAGTGCTTTTGGTAGTATTGTCATTTTGTTAAGATTAATTCTGCCCATCCAAGAACATGGGAGATCTTTCCATCTTCTAAACTTTTCTTTAAATTCTTCTTTTAGTGTTCTGTAGTTCTCATTGTAGAGGTTTTTCATCTCTTTTGCTAGACTGATTCTCAAGTTTTTTTTTTTTTTTTGAGGCTATGGTGAATGGGGTAGTTTTTCAAATTTCTCTTTCAGAGGATTCATCACTTACAAATAAAAATGCATTAGATTTATGAGTGTTAATTTAATATCCTGCTACTTTGTTGAATTCATTTATGAGTTCTAGAAGTTTTCTGGTGGAATTTTTGGCTCCTCTAAATATAGAACCATGTCATCAGCAAATAGTGATAGTTTGAGTTCTTCTTTTTCTATTCCTATCCCTTTAAGTTCTTTGGTCTGTCTAATTGTTCTGGCAGGAGTTTCAAGGATGATGTTGAATAGAAGTGGTGAAAGAGGGCATTGCTGCTTTGTTCCAGTTTTTAGGGGAAATGCTTTCAGTTTTTTTCCCATTTAAAATGATATTGGCCATGGACATAGCATAGATAACCTTTACAATGTTGAGGTATATTCCTACTATCCCTATTTTTTCCAGTGTTTTGAGCATGAAGGGGTGTTGTATTTTATCAAATGCATTTTCTGCATCTATTGAAATAATCATGTAATTCTTAACTGTAAGTCTGTTGATGTGGTGAATTACATTTATTGATTTCTTGATGTTGAACCAACCTTGCATCCCTGGGATGAAACCCACTTGATCATAGTTTTGCATCTATGTTCACTAGGGGTGTTGGTCTGAAATTGTCTTTCCTCAATGTGTCTTTGTCTGGTTTTGGTATCGGGGTGATATTACTTCATCGAATGAATTTGGAAGACTTTCCTCCTCCTCTTTAACTCCTCTATTACTTTGAGGAGTATTGGAATGAGCTCTTCTTTGATGGTCTTGTAGAACTCGGCTGAAAATTCATTTGGTTCTGGACTTTTCTTTGTCAGTAGGTTTTTGATGATTTCTTTTATTTCATTGTTTGAAATTGATCTACTTAAATTGTGTATGTCCTCCTGATTCAGTTTGGGTGGATCATACGTGTCTAGAAACCTGTTGATGTCTTCAAGATTTTCTATTTTATTGGAGTATAGATTTTCAAAATAGCTTCTAATTTCGTTTTGTATTTCCATGGTGTCTGTCCTGATATTTCCTTTTTAATCATGAATTTTAGCAATTTGAGTTTTCTCTTTTTCTTTATTAGTGTGGCTAAGGGTTTATCAATTTTGTTTATTTATTCAAAGAACCAACTTTTGTTTTGTCAATTTTTGAATTGTTTCTTTTGTTTCAATTTTATTGATTTCAGCTCTGATTTTAATTGTTTCCTGTCTTCTACTACTTTTGATGTTGATCTGTTCTTCTTTTTCTAGGGCTTTGAGCTATAATGTTCGGTCATTTACTTGTTGACTTTTCTCTCTTTTATTGAATGAGCTCCATGCAATGAATTTTTGTCTTTGTACTGCTCTCATAGTGTTCCAGAGATATTGATATGTTGTATCATTGTTTTTGTATACCTCTAAGAATTTTTTATCTCCCTTCTGATGTCTTCTGTTATTATACATCATTCAGTAGCATATTATTCAGTCTCCAGGTGTTGGAATAGTTTCTGTTTTTTATTTTTTCATTGACTTCTAATATCATTCCATTATGTCCTGATAGAATAAGGTATCTCTATCTTTTTGTGTTTGCTAAGAGTAGTTTTGTGGCATAACATATAGTCTGTTTTAGAGAAGGATTCATGTACAGCTGAGAAGAAAGTGTATTCACTCATTGATGGATGGAATATTCTAAAGATACCTGTTAAGTCTAAGTTATCGATTGTGTTATTGAGTTCTATGGTTTCTTTGTTCAATTTTTGTTTGGAAGATCTATCCAATGATGACAGAAGTGTGTTAAAGTCACCTAGTATTATTGTGTTGTGGTCTATTTGATTCCTACAATTGAAAAGTATTTGTGTGACATACATGGATGTGCCATTGTTTGGGGCATAAATACTTATGATTGCTATGTCTTACAGATTTATGCTTCCCTTAAAGTATGAAATGTCCTTCTTTATCCCTTCTGGTTAATTTTGGCTTGAAGTCTGCTTTATCTAATATGAGAGTGGAAACCCCTGCTTTTTTACTGAGTGTGTGCATGGTATGCTTTTTCCCATCCTTTTTCCTTTAGTCTGTGAGTATCTTTTTCTATGAGATGAGTTTCTTGAAGGCAGCACATTGTTGTGTCTTTCTTTTTAATCCAATCTGCTATTTTATGTCTTTTGATCAATGAATTTAGGTCATTAATATTCAGGATTATTATTGAGATATGATTTGTATCCTGGTCCTTTTGGTTTTTAACTTAACTTGATTTCTCCTTTGATTGGCTTTTCCTTTAGGGTAGTTACTCTCTTTGCTGACTTACATTGTTGTTTTTTATTTCTTCCTCAAAGAATATTTTGCTTAGAATGCTCTCTACTGCAGGCTTTCTATTGTAAATTCCTTTAGCTTTTGTTTATCATAGAAGGATTTTATTTCATCATCAAATCTGAAGGTATTTTTTGCTGGTATAAGATTCTTGGTTGGCACCCATTTTCTTTCAGAGATTGAAAAATATTTTTCCAAGCCCTTCTAGCTTTTAGGGTCTGGATTGAGAAATCTGCTAATATCCATATTGGTTTCCTCCTATATGAAATCTGATACTTTTCTCTCCCAGCCTTTAAAGTTCTGTCTTTATTTTGTATGTTATGTATTTTCATTATAATGAGCCTTGATGTGGATCTGTTGTAATTTTGTACATTTGGTGTCCTATGAGCATCTTATATTCAATTTTCCAATTCATTCATCAGATTTGGGAATTTTTCTCATATTATTTCATTGAATATATTGTTCATTCCTTTGGTTTGTTTCTCTGTGTCTTCCTCAATCCCAATAATTGTTAAATTTGGTCTTTTCATGATATCCCTTAATTATTGGAGGTTCTGTTCATGATTTCTTACCATGATTTCTGTTGGGTCAATGTTGTTTTAAAGATTAAATATATTGTCTTCATTGTCTGAGGTTCTGTCTTCAAACTGATTTATTCTGTTGGTGATGCTTTCTATTGAATTTTTAATTTGGTTTATTGTTTCCATCATTTCAGGGATTTCTGTTTTTTTTTTTTTTTGAGAATTTCTATCTCTTCATTTAAATGATCTTTTGCTTCTTGCATTTGCTCTTTTTACTTTTTTTGGTGCCATCATTCATTGCCTGAATTTGCTCTCTTATCTCATCCTTTGCTTCTCGGATCACTTTAATTTTATACATTCTGAATTCCCTTTCTGACATTTCTTCTACCATGCTGTCATTGGATTCTATTGATATAGCATCTAGGTTTGTATAGGACACTTTCTTCCCTTGTTTTTTCATGTTGTTTGTGTATCTTCCCCTCTATCAGTGCAAATCCGAGGTACTGTGGTTTCCCCCTTTCAGACTTATAGTGACCCTGCAGGTTTCCAATACCTCACCTTAAAGTGGGAGAACAATATTAGTAGCACACCATACAAATGATATGCTTCCTTAACCCAAATAGTCTTTATTAAGATATTAATAGTATTGTCTTAATAAATGGAGATGATGAGTTTGATTATTATTTACAGTATAACCAATAGGTTTGCAATAATGACCACAATTTCTAATGGTGTACAAAGAAGTTGGGGAGGGGTGTAGGGTATAATGTTAAAGAGATAAGAAGTGAGTCTTTAGAGGTACTATGTGATAATAATAGTAAAAATGAAGAAGGATGCCGGAGACAGAATCTGCCCTCTCCCTGTGCAGACTCGGTGAACCCGTGCTGCAGCTCCCCAGCTTCTTTGGAGGCTGGGGCAGACATTTTGAAATGTTTCTGAGGGCATGGCCCTCATCATTGGAGGGGTGGCACACTTCCTGAGTCACCTACAGGAGACTGGAGGCCCTTTGACAGGTACCACACTTGCACCAAGATACTGAGGACTGGGAGGTCTGAGTGGTGGATGACTGTGAACCATAGATCTTCTTCTTCTTCTTCTTCTTCTTCTTCTTCTTCTTCTTCTTCTTCTTCTTCTTTTTTTTTTTTTTTTTTTTTTTTTTGCTCTGACTTTATTTTCCTTTTATTTACTTATTCCCTTGGAGTCTCTTTCTCCCTTTTCTCAAGAAACTTATCTCGTAGTAAAAGATACCCACAGACTAAATGTGAAAGGATGGGGAAAAACATACCATGCATATGAACTCAGTAAAAAAGCAGGAGGTCTTCATCCTCATATCAGATAAAGTGGACTTCAAACCTAAGTTAGTCAGAAAGGATAAAGAAGGACATTTCATACTGCTTAAGTGAATCATAAAACAGCAAGATATAACAATTTTAAATATTTATGCCCCAAACAATGGAGCATCTATGTCCATCAAACAAACCCTTCTTAATTTTAAGAATAAATAAACCAAAGCACAGTAATAGTGGGTGAGTTGTTTTAATTTCCATTTCTCTAATTACTAGAGATGTTGAACATTTTTTCATATATTTATTAATCACCTGTATGTATTTTCTGTAAAGTGTCCAGTTCCTTGGCTCATTTATTAATTGGGTTCTTTGTATTTTTGGTGTAAAGTGTTGTAAGTTCTTTGTAAATTTTTGAGATAAGTGCTCTATCTGAAGTGTGTGTGTAAAATATTTTCTCTGTACGCTCTCTTTTCATATTATTGATTGTATCCTTTGCTGAGAAAAAGTTTTTTAGTTTGAGTCCATCCTATTTATTGATTCTTGTTTTGATTTCTTGTGCTTTGGGAGTCTTGTTAAGGAAGTCTGATCCTAAGTCAACATGATGAAGATTTGGGCCTACTTTGTCTTCTATTTGGTGCAGGATCTCTGGTCTAATTCCTAAGTCCTTGATCCATTTTGAGTTGAGTTTTGTGCAGGGTAAGAGATAGAGGTTTAATTTCATTTTACTGCATATGGATTTCCAGTTTTGCCATCACCATTTATTGAACAGGCTATATTTTCTCCATTGTATGTTTTGGGCTCCTTTGTCTAGTATGAGGTGACTGTATTTATGTTGGTTAGTCTCTGTGTCTTCTATTCTGTACCATTGGTCAGCCTGTCTATTTTGGTGCCAATACCATGCTGTTTTTGTTACTATTGCACTGGAGTATATTTTAAGGTCTGATATTGAAGCCAGAATTGGGGACAGTTAGTGTAGAAATAGGGGATTGGGTCAAATCGAGGAAATGGATGCCATGAAAGTCATCTGCCTCTGGAAGTTGGAGACTGCCCCTGAGAGAATGGAACATCATGGATCTCTGGAACCCATTGATTACCAAATTTACCTGCCCTTATCAAGGACTGCAGACAAGGAACTACTAATTAATGCCCTCAGGGCCCTTCCCTGGCTGAATCACTTTGGCCCTCCCCCTGC
Organism: Sciurus carolinensis; assembly: GCF_902686445.1. NCBI lineage: Eukaryota > Metazoa > Chordata > Mammalia > Rodentia > Sciuridae > Sciurus > Sciurus carolinensis. The sequence goes on along the minus strand of NC_062223.1, from coordinate 99,706,035 downwards.
CCCATCCGCTTCTCACTTTTTTTACATCTCACTTGCAAAACCAGGCCTAGTCACATAGGCAGGAAGGAGAAATAAGGGGAGAGAGAACTGGAGAACCAGAGACCTTAACCTATAAAAGATATAGGCTGCGCTCACTTCTTGGGACTTTAGAACATCAGCCATGGTCCCCTTATCCCTCTCGGGAGAAGTCTGTATTATTACCTTTAAATGAAACCTGCTGAATATGCTTGCCTTGGTGTGCTTCTCTAGTGTTCAAACTTCAACATTAGAGGGAGCAGAACTCATCATGGGTAAATGGCGGTATCAGTATTGTGATACTTCCTGTTTCACTTTTTCTACTCAGGATTGTTTTGGCTATTCAAGGTCTCTTATTCTTCCAGGTGAAGTTCATGATTGCTTGAGGAATGTCATTGGGATTTTAATTGGAATTGCATTGAAATTATATAACACCTTTGGTAGAATGGGCATTTTGACAATATTAATTCTTTAATTTCTTTCTTTAGTTTTCAATGTAGAGGTCTTTCACCTCTTTTGATAGATTGATTCCCAAGTATTAAAACAACTCTAAGATTTTGTCTTTCTCTAATTAGAATGGCTATTATCAAGAACACAAATAATAATAGATGTTGGTGTGGATATGGGGAAAAGGCACACTTTTACATTGCTAGTGGAGTTCCAAATTGCTGCGACCACTCTGGAAAGCATTGTGGAGAATCCTCAGAAAACTTGAAATGGACCCACCTTTTGACCCAGTTATCCCACTCCTTGGTCTATACCCAAAGGACTTAAAATTAGCATACTACAGTAAAGCAGCCACATCAATGTTTATAGCAGCTCAATTCACAAAAATTAGATTGTGGAACCAACCTAGATGCCCTTCAACAGATGAATGGATAAAGAAACTGTGGTATATATACACAACAAAATATTATTTAGCCATAAAGAAGAATAATATTATGGCATTTGCAGATAAATGGATGGAATTGGAGAATATCATGCTAAGTGAAATAAGCCAATCCCAAAAAACCAAAGACCAAATGTTTTCCCTGATAAGTGGATGATGATATATAATGGGGACGAGGAAGCGGGAGACGAGAGAAGAATGGAGGAATTTTAGATAACATAAAGGGAAATGCAAGGAAGGGGGCATGAAAAATGGTGGAATGAGACAGACATCATTATTCTATGTACATGTATGATTACATGAATGGTATGAATCTATAGTGTACACAACCATAGAAATGAAATGATATACCCTATTTGTGAACAATGAATCAAAATGCAGTCTATAAAAATAATAAATAAATAAGGACAGTTAAAGTATAATTCAAAGAAAGTGGTTTTTAGCATGGGAAAATGGAGTAAGAGTCTCTAAGGAAAGAGATAAGAGGCAAATAGAGTGAGAAAAATAATAAAAAAAAGAAAAGTAGGAATAATAGTAGTTATAATAGAAATAATCGTAATAATATCTACTAATAAAAAAATTCTACAATAAAACTATACTGTACTGTTCAAACTTCCAAGTATTAAGTAGCCTAATGCCTGAGAGGTATTTGATAATGCAGTGTCCCAAGAAGGGTTTAGGGATAGTGGCCTCTAGGATGGGAATAATCATGATAGTGGGCAGGGGCAACCCCACCTAATGGTAGATGGTCAGCCTCAGTGTAGTGCTAGACAGCTTGGGGTGTGGGTGCTAGACCATAGACTGAACTGGGGCTGCACTGGAAACTCCAGGTACTGGCCTGGGTAGAGGTGCTGGAGTTGCACATGGGCACTGGGCCAGGTCACTGGGTCAGGTCATAGTACTCTCTTGGCCCTTTTACTTCCTTAAATTTAAAATGCAAGCCTTTGTCTTAAACATTCACTTATATGTGAAATTGAAATGAGAATCATAAAGAGTAGAAAGGTGTTTATGAGGGGCTGGAGCTGAGCAATTGGGGACATGTTAATAAAAGTATATGAAGTGTCAATTAGGGTGAATAAGTTCAGGAGCTCTGTTATACAACATGTTTAGTATTCTTGATAACAATACATTGTATATTTGAAAATATTTGAGAGGATTTTAAGTGTTCTCACCATAAGAAAGTGATAAGTATATGAATTAATAGATATGTTAATAAGTTTGATTTAGCCATCACATATTGTATACATATAAAAAGATCTCTTGTTGTACACCATAATTATGAATAATTTTTATGTGAATTCAAACCTTTGTTTATGAGGAAAAAACAAGTCCAGTCTGCTGTATCAGCTGCTGTGCTGTTTGGGTTCTAGGATTCAGCAGTTCTAATGGTGACTGATATGTCAGAAGCAGATAAGGGTGCTGTTTGGAACCCTTGACAGGCTTCCATTAGTAAGTCCCAACTTAGTCCTTAGAATTTTGGAGCAAAACCCTACTACCTTCTCCATATAACTACTTCTTTTTTGAGAACATCTTTTGGCCTGCTTCTGAGCCTTAGTACATATTAAAACTCAGTCTGAGCTATCCATCATGAATTGAATGCTATCTGACACATTTCTGCATAAATTGAGGCATTCGCAGAGATACTTATGTTGCCCACTCCTGGTATATTGCCTTCTCTATGACAGGTATACTGCCTATACCTATGAATGCATGGGAAGTTTCTCATAACCAGTCTGCAGACATTTCTCATCATCAATTACAGAGGAATCTTACAGACAAGGGTCTGGTTTACAATGGTTTTGCATGATATATGGGCAACACCTAAAATGGACAAGTGTTTTAGCCAACTTTTTCATTGCTGTGACTAAAAGACTCAACAACAATTTTAAGAGTAGAAAGAGCTTATTTGGGGACTCACAGTTTTAGAAGTCTCAGTCCATAGATACCAGGCACCATCCTTAGGGCTCCAGGTAAGGCTGAACATCATGGTGGAAGAGTATAGTAGGGGAGGCAGCTCACACAATGATCAGAAAGCAGTGAGAGCAACTCCACTCACAAATTCAAATATGCCACAAAGCCACACCCCCAATGCCCCACCTCCTCCAGCCACACCCCACCTGCCTTCAGTTACCACTCATTTCATTCCATCAGGTGATTAATTCATTAATTGGGTTAAGGATTTTATAACCCAATCATTTCTTCTCTCAACCTTCTTGCTTTGTCTCACACATGAGCTTTTGGGGACACTATACATCCAAACCATATACATCCAAGTATAGCATTATAGCTATTTTCTGGGACAACCCTGAGGTAAAGAGGTGAAGGAGAATTCTCCCAGGTAGCAGACCTTTAAGCAATGCATCTGGTTGTTCATTTTTCTTGGATGGAGAAATGGAAAGATGTTTAATTATATACTGATTTATAGGCTGTGACCAGGGGTTTGACTGGATGGTTAAAGTCTTTTAATAAACATGATTGGCATGTTCATTCAAATGACAATAAAATTTCAGAAAGAATTATCAGGATAGACCTCTTCTAATGGGCAAAAATGTGAAGATATTTGTGTCTGGTATAAATGCCCACTAAAGGGTTACCTCAACAGATAAGTATTTTAATAATCAACTGGATTAGGGATACCTGTTCTAGGAAGGTCAGTCCCTTTCCCCAGTTATACTTGTCATCACCATTTATCATACCCATAGGATGATAAACCCAGCGTGTATGATGACCTGTAATGGAGGTGATGCATGAATTCAGCAACATGGATTGCACTCACCAAGGCCAACCTGGCTATACTAACTGCTGAGGGTCCAACTGCCAATGACAGAGACCAACACTGAGTCCCATACATGACACTGTTCCCTGAAGTAATCAGTTAACTACCTGTTGGCAGATTTATTGCAATGGAATGCTTCCATAATGGAAGGAGCAGCATTTGGACTTCTTGGAATACACTGAATATGGCTTTACCTTCCTTGTATGCAGTTCTTCTGCCAAAAGTATCATTCATGGATGTAGAGATTGTCTTATCCATGGGTATGACATTTCAGAGTTGATTCTGATGAAAGATAAAAGAATAACACTTTATAGCAAAATAAATTTGTAACTGGGCCCACACTCATGGAATTAGCTGGTCTCACCTTGTCTCCCACTTTACTAAATTAGCTTGCTTTATAGAATAGTGGAATTATCTCTTGATGACTCAATTATAGTGCTACTTATGTGGCAGTATCTCACAGGGCTGACAGAGTTGAGGGAAAAATCCCTAGGAGGCTGTTCATTCCCTGAGTCAGTATATAATACACAGTTCTGTTTCTCCAGTAGCCAGATTATTAATTCCAGGATCAAGGAGTAAAAATGGGCAAAAATTCGCTATAACCCTTATTGATTCAGTAACAAAAGTTTTGATTAATGTTTCCATGATCTTATATTTTACTAAATGTCTTAGTTTTAAAAGGAGGAAAGCTTTGAACAGGAAACACAATAATGGATCCACTGAATTGGAAATTATGACTGCTGCCAAACAACTACGGATTCATTTTGTCTCTGAACAATAGGAAAAAGAGAAAGATACTCTTCATGCTATGGTTGTTGATCCTGAGAGCAAGGAGAAAATTAGACTAATACACCACAATGGAGGTAGGAAATAGTATGTCTGGGAAAGAGAAAGCCCTAGGGGCATCTCTTAGTATTACTTTGCACTACCCTTAAGGACAGTGGAGCATTACAACAACTCAATTTAAGAAGAAATGCTCTTCAGAAATGAAAGGTTGAATGATACGACCCAGTAAAGAAGTATAATCTACTGAGGTACTTGCTGAAAGAAAAAGAAATACAGGATGATTAGTGGAAGAAGAGAGTTATACACACTCTGACCAGTTACAGAAAGGAGGAGTGTGATTGGCATTATTTGTTGTGATTATTTCTCCTTAATTGTTATGAATATGTGCTAAGCAAATATTGCTTTTCTTTCCTTTTATTCCCTTACCATGTAACATACACATTTACTTACTAGTATTTAATTATTGTTTCTTTTTTTTTATTTTATTGTAAACAAATGGGATACATGTTGTTTCTCTGTTTGTACATAGCGTAAAGGCATACCATTTGTGTAATCATAAATTTATATAGGGTAATGCTGTTTGATTCATTCTGTTATTTTTTCCCTTCCCCCCCACCCCTCCCACCCCTCTTTTCCCTCTATACAGTCCTTCCTTCCTCCCTTCTTGCCCCCCTCCCTAACCCTAACTCTAACCCTAACACTAACCCCTCCCACCCCCCATTATGTGTCATCATCCACTTATTAGCGATATCATTCGTCCTTTGTATTTTTGAGATTGGCTTATCTACTTAGCATGATATTCTCCAATTTCATCCATTTGCCTGCAAATGCCGTCATTTTATCATTTTTTTATGACTGAGTAATATTCCATTGTATATATATATACCACAGTTTCTTTATCCATTCATCAATTGAAGGGCATCTAGGTTGGTTCCACAATCTGGCTATTGTGAACTCAGCAGCTATGAACATTGATGTGGCTGTATCTCTGTAATATGCTGATTTTAAGTCCTTTGGGTATAGGCCAAGGAGTGGGATAGCTGGGTCAAATGGTGGTTCCATTCCAAGTTTTCTAAGGAATCTCCACACTGCTTTCCAGAGTGGCTGCACTCATTTGCAGCCCCACCAGCAATGTATGAGTGTACCTTTCTCCCCACATCCTCGCCAACACCTGTTGTTGCTTGTATTCTTGATTATCGCCATTCTAATTGGGGTGAGATGGAATCTTAGGGTGGTTTTGATTTGCATTTCTCTTATTACTAGAGATGTTGAACATTTTTCCATATGTTTGTTGATTGCTTGTATATCTTCTTCTGTGAAGTGTCTATTCATTTCCTTAGCCCATTTGTCAATTGGATTATTTGCATTCTTGGTGTAGAGTTTTTTGAGTTCTTTATAGATTCTGGAGATTAGTGCTCTATCTGAAGTATGATTGGCAAAGATTTTCTCCCACTCTGTAGGCTCCTTCTTTGCATTGCTGATAGTTTCCTTTGCTGAGAGAAAGCTTTTTAGTTTGAATCTATCCCAGTTATTGATTCTTGCTTTTATTTCTTGTGCTATGGGAGTTCTGTTGAGGAAGTCTGGTTCTAAGCTGACATGTTGAAGCTCTGGACCTACTTTTTCTTCTATAAGATGCAAGGTCTCTGGTCTGATTCCGAGATCCTTAATCCATTTTGAGTTTAGTTTTGTGTGTGGTGAGAGATATGGGTTTAGTTTCATTCTGTTGCATATGGATTTCCAATTCTCCCAGCACCATTTGTTGAACAGGCTATCTTTTCTCCATTGCATATTTTTGGCCCCTTGTCTAGTATGAGAAAATTGTATTTATTTGGGTTTGTGTCCGTGTCCTCTATTCTGTACCATTGATCCACCTTTCTATTTTGGTACCAATACCATGCCGTTTTTGTTACTATTGCTTTGTAGTAGAGTTGAAGATCTGGTATTGCGATATCCCCTGCTTCACTCTTTCTACTGAGGATTGCTTTAGCTATTCTGGGTTTTTTATTCTTCCAGATGAATTTCATAATTTCTTGCTCTATTTCTGTAAGGTACATCATTGGGATTTTAATTGGAATTGCATTGAATCTGTATAGCACTTTTGGTAGTATGGCCATTTTCACAATATTAATTCTTCCTATCCAAGAACATGGGAGATCTTTCCATCTTCTGAGGTTTTCTTTAATTTCTTTCTTTAGTGTTCTGTAGTTCTCACTGTAGAGGTCTTTCACCTTTTTTGTGAGATTGATTCCCAAGTATTTTATTTTTTTCGGGCTATTGTGAATGGGGTAGTTTTCCTAATTTCTCTTTCTGAAGATTCATCACTTATGTATAAAAATGCCTTAGATTTATGTGCACTGATCTTATATTCCACTACTTTACTGAATTCACTTATAAGATCTAAAAGTTTTCTGGTGGAATTTCCTGGTTCCTCTAAGTATATAATCATATCATCAGCAAATAGGGATAGTTTGAGTTCTTCTTTTCCTATTCATATCCCTTTAATTTCTTTGGTCTGTCTAATTGCTCTGGCTAGAGTTTCAAGGATGATATTGAAAAGAAGTGGTGAAAGAGGGCATCCCTGCCTTGTTCCAGTTTTAAGGGGGAATGCTTTCAGTTTTTCACCATTTAGAATGATATTAGTCATGGGCTTAGCATAGATGGCCTTTACAATGTTAAGGAATGTTCCCACTATCCCTATTTTTTCTAGTGTTTTGAGCATGAAGGGGTGCTGTATTTTATCAAATGCTTTTTCTGCATCTATCGAAATAATCATGTGATTCTTGATTTTAAGTCTATTGATATGGTGAATTATATTTATTGATTTCCTGATGTTGAACCAACCTTGCATCCCTGGGATGAAACCCACTTGATCATGGTGCACTATCTTTTTAATATGTTTTTGTATGCGATTTACTAAAATTTTGTTGAGAATGTTTGCGTCGATATTCATTAAGGATATTGGTCTGAAATTTTCTTTCCTCGATGTGTCTCTGTCTGGTTTAGGTATCAGGGTAATATTGGCTTCATAGAATGAGTTTGGGAGGGTTCCCTCCTCTTCTATTTTATGGAATACTTTGAGAAGTATTGGAATGAACTCTTCTTTAAAGGTTTTATAGAACTCGGCTGAAAACCCATCTGGTCCTGGACTTTTCTTTGTTGGTAGGCTTTTGATGACTTCATCTATTTCATTACTTGAAATTGGTCTATTTAAATTGTGTATGTCCTCCTCGTTCAGTTTAGGCAATTCATATGTCTCTAGAAACCTGTTGATATCTTCGAGATTTTCTATTTTGTTGGAGTATAGATTTTCAAAATAGCTTCTAATTATGTTTTGTATTTCAGTCGTGTCTGTTGTGATATTTCCTTGTTCATTCCGAATTTCAGTGATTTGGGTTTTCTCTCGTCTTCTCTTTGTTAGTGTGGCTAAAGGTTTATCAATTTTGTTTATTTTTTCGAAGAACCAACTATTTATTTTGTCAATTTTTCGTATTGTTTCTTTTGTTTCAATTTTGTTGATTTCAGTTCTGAGTTTAACTATTTCCTGTCTTCCACTACTTTTGGTGTTGATCTGTTCTTCTTTTTCTAGGGCTTTGAGCTGTAGTGTTAGGTCGTTTATTTGTTGAGTTTTACTGTTTTTATTAAATGCGCCCCATGAAATAAATTTTCCTCTAAGTACTGCTTTCATAGTGTCCCAGAGATTTTGATATGATGTTTCTTTGTTCTCATTTACCTCTAAGAATTTTTTAACTTCCTTCCTAATATCTTCTGTTATCCATTCATCATATAATAGCATATTGTTTAATCTCCAGGTGTTGGAGTAGTTTCTGTTTTTTACTCTTTCATTTATTTCTAACTTCAATCCATTATGATCTGATAGAATACAAGGTAGTGTCTCTATCTTCTTGTATTTGCTAACATTAGCTTTGTGGCATAATATATGGTCTATTTTAGAGAAGGATCCATGTGCTGCTGAGAAGAAAGTGTATTTGCTCTTGGTTGGATGGTATATTCTATAAATGTCTGTTAAGTCTAAATTATTGATTGTGTTATTGAGATCTATGCTTTCTTTGTTCAATTTTTGTTTGGAAGATCTGTCCAGTGGTGAGAGAGGTCTGATAAAATCCCCTAGTATTATTGTGTTATGGTCTATTTGGTTTCTAAAATTGAGAAGAATTTGTTTGACATACATGGATGAGCCACTGTTTGGGGCATAGATGTTTATGATTGTTATATCTTGCTGATTTATGCTTCCCTTAAGCACTATGAAATGTCCTTCTTTATCCCTTCTGACTAACTTTGTCTTGAAGTCCACATTATCTGAAATGAGGATGGATACTCCAGCTTTTTTGCTGAGTCCATGTGCATGGTATGTTTTTCCCCATCCTTTCACCTTTAGTCTATGGGTATCTCTTTCTATGATGTGAGTCTCTTGCAGGCAACATATTGTTGGATCTTTCTTTTTAATCCAATCTGCCAGTCTATGTCTTTTGATTGATGAATTTAGGCCATTAACATACAGGATTATTATTGAGATATGATTTGTATTCCTGGTCATTTGGTTCATTTTAAAAATTTTATTTATTTATTTATTTTTTGACACAACTTGGTTCCTTCTTTATTTGACATTTCCTTTAGGATAATTCCTACCTTTGCTGATTTGCTTCTTTGTTTTTGATCTCTTCCTCATGGAATATTTTGCTGAGAATGTTCTGTAATGCTGGCTTTCTTTTTGTAAATTCTTTTAGCTTTGTTTATCATGGAATGATTTTATTTCATCATCAAATTTGAAGGTAAGTTTTGCTGGGTATAAGATTCTTGTTTGGCATCCATTTTCTTTCAGGGCTTGAAAAATGTTGTTCCAGGCCCTTCTAACTTTTAGGGTCTGGATTGAAAAATCTGCTGATATCAGTATTGGTTTCCCCCTGAATGTAATTTGGTTCTTTTCTCTCACAGCCTTTAAAATTCTGTCTTTATTTTGTATGTTAGGTATTTTCATTATAATGTGCCTTGTTGTGGGTCTGTTGTAATTTTGTCTATTTGGAGTCCTATAAGCCTCTTGAACTTGATTTTCCATTTCATTCTTCAGATTTGGGAAATTTTCTGATATTATTTCATTGAATAGATTGTTCATTCCTTTGGTTTGTTTCTCTAAGCCTTCCTCAATTCCAATAATTCTCAAATTTGGCCTTTTCATGATATCCCATAGTTCTTGTAGATTCTGTTCATGATTTCTTACCATCTTCTCTGTTCATTCAACTTTGTTTTCAAGGTTAAATATTTTGTCTTCAATATCTGAGGTTCTGCCTTCCAGGTGTTCTATCCTATTGGTTGTGCTTTCTATGGAGTTCTTAATTTGGTTTATTATTTCCTTCATTTCAAGGATTTCTGTTTGGTTTTTTTTCAATATCTCTAACTCTTTATTGAAATGATCTTTTGCTTCCTGTATTTGCTCTTTTAACTGTCGATTGGTGCTATCATTCAATGCCTGCATTTGCTCTTTCATCTCATCGTTTGCTTCCCTAATCATTTTAATTATGTACATTCTGAACTCCCTTTCTGTCATTTCTTCTGCCATGCTGTCGTTGGATTTTATTGATGTAACATCTAGATTTGTTTGGGGCATTTTCTTCCCTTGTTTTCTCATATTTTCAGGAATCAGTGGGTCATTAAGATATTGCAGATTTCCTCTATCGACTTATAATATACCTGAAGATTGCTAGTATATCCCCTCTTATCCTTCAGTAGCCTGAAGTCTTGGAGGAAGTTGATAATGCGGTGCTCCACAAGGAAGCTGCCTCTCTAGGGTTGGAGACCCTCAGGTGGGGTATATTTCCTGATAGTGGGCAGAAGTGCCTCCACTTGTTGACCAATGGTCATCCAACACGGAACTAGGCTGCGGGCTGAGGCAAGGCCTGTTTGTGCCTGTGTCTCTGGTTTTACTGTTCCTGTGGGAAAACCTCACCTGGCGGGGAAGACTCACCCGGTGGGGATGTCTCGCTGGTCAGTTCCCCTCCTAGAGGTTCCCCTCAATCTACAACTACCGCCTGGTTTGGGCTGTCTTCCTCTGCAATGTTCCCAGGGGCCTGGACCTACCTCCTGGGCCTGGGAGCCTCACCGTTCGCAGACGAGTCTCCTTAGGCTGCCTCTCCTCAGAGAATCTGCCCGCAGTCCTGGAAACTTCGCTCCACCCCTAGGCGTGTCTCGGTGCGGCTCCTCCTGCAAGAAGCCGCCTAGGTCCTGGGACCCTGCTCTTCACCTAATCTCCTGGCTATGCGGCCCCTCCTCTGAGTCGCCACCTGGAGCCCCGTACAATAGCTCCGAGACCCAGAGACCCGCCACACACCTCTTCCTCCGGACAGCCGCCCGGTGTTCCGACACAGTCACTAGGAGTCCAAGCAACTCACTTCACGTCTCCTCCTCCCGCCAACCGCCCATAGCCCTAGGCAGTCACTCCAAGTCCAAGTAACCCACCCTGTTCCTCCTCCTCCTCAGGGTAGCCCCTGGGTGTTCAGGAGAGGTCGCTCGGAGACCAAGCGATCCACCGCGCTCCTCCTCCAGGCAGGCCACCGGTGTTCAGGAGCTATCGCTTTGAGTCCAAACAGCAGGCCACGCAGCTCCTCCTCTGGCAACCACCTGTGGCTCTGATGCAGTCACTCCTAGACCAAGTGACCCGCCACGCTTCTCCTCTTCCTCTGGGCAACCCCCCCCACCCCCCAGTGTTCAGAAGCGGTCGCTCTGAGTCCAAACAGCTCGCCACGCAGCTCCTCCTCAGGCAGTTGCCCGGAGCCCCAGTGGTTGCTTCGAGTCCAAGCGCTGTGCTGAGCCGCCTCCTCTACGATGATCCCAGTTGTCCATGTTTACCCCTCCAGTGGGGGGAGGGGCGTCTCACCGAGCAACTCTACTTCACAAAGTTCCCTGCGTTCCAGGGCTACCACCCCATCCGGGACGCCTCCCCAACGGGAGAGACTCACCCGGCGGCTTTGAGTTTGTCCCAAGTCTCTCACTATCTCCTCTTTTGAATCCTGCATCCTGGAGCAACATGAAATGCAGCCACCCTCTAGTCCGCCATCTTGTAACTCTAATTATTGTTTCTTTTACATCACTATATTTAAGTTAAATAATATAAAGAATAGAGAAAACTTCACTCAATGACTTCACCCCACTTCTGGGAAAGAGATTAGTGTGTTTGGGGGCATGTGCAAATCAGTTGTATCAGATTTGATGGAATTATGACTTTGTCTTTATTTTTGCATTATATATGGTTTAAGGTGATTCACTTGGGTATCAGGTTGATAAGAGAAAATTCTGTAATGGTTAATTTTATGTATCATCTTGACTGGTTACTGGGAAACCACACGTGAGATTCTGTGTGTATATATATCTATACATATATATATGCAATTAATAATACTTATTAACAATCTTATTGTTAAAATAATAAATAATGTATATTCTGTTTCTTTGGAGAACTAAAACATACATACAAATACATGCTTATGCATACAAATTTCAAATGAAGTTAAAAACCCACTTGTGAAACTCAACACCTCTTCATAGTAAAAACTTTGGTAAGCTTTTCATGAATTAAATTTCCTCAATGTAATTAAGCATGCCTATCAAAAACCCAGTTAGTATTACATGTATTGTTGAATTCTCAACATATCTCCATTTGAGAGGAAATAAGGAATTATCTTTTTTTATAACTTTGTTGAATAGAGAGCTTGGGGTTCGGAAGTTGGAAGAAAAGAAAAATTAAGCATAGAAACATTTGAAAGAACTAAAACTATTTATTTGAAGTCAACATGGCTGTTTATTCAGAAAATCCTAGTGTATCTAAAAGCACAATTATGTAGCAAGTCAGCAAGGTCACAGAATACGAAATCATTATACAAAAATTTAATGTCTTTCTTTGTATTTGAATCAAACTACTAGAAAATTTTAAAAAATTCTTCTAACCTGGAAAAAACCTAAATAATACGAAGTAAATTTACCAAAAGATTTGGAAAACCTTTATAATAAGAACTTTACTAAATGAAGATATCTCAAGCATGGACTTTTATAAGAGCTAATTCTCTTAAATTGATATGCAAACTTAATGCAATCTGAATCATAATTAATTAAAAATACTTATTAGAAATAATTTAATCTTAAGTATTAGTGATTATTATTAATTTAAACAATTGTTTATGGTTGAAATTGTTAGCCACTTATAAAACTTATGTAATTTTGTAAAACTATATAGCTATATACAGTTAAAAGAATGTTATAATAGGCTGAAAATGGAAGACTTTCTCTTCTTGATTTCATGACTTACAAGAGTGTAAGGGAATGCAGAACTATCATTTGCAAAGATAATTTTGACTAATGAAACAGAAAAGAGATAAAAAGTATGATAACACCAAAGCAAGGCTGTTTACTAGGTAAAGGGAAGGCTCTCAGAAAAAAATCCCAGATATTAATACAGGAAAATATGGATCATTTTGAGATGTAGAAACTTTCAAGAAAAAAATTTCACAGCCTTGGGATAGGAAAATTTAGCTTAGAGGACACATATAAATCTTTGAAGAAAAAAAGTGAATGAAATTTTATCATTTGAGACAATATGAATGAAACTGGGGATCATTGTGTTAAGAGAAATAGCCAGGCTCAGAAAGACAAGTTTAGCAGATCTCACTCACATGCAGAATGTAAAATCAGTTGATCTCACAGTTGAGAGTAGATGGTGTTTACCTCTGGCAGGTTACAGAGGGTGAGGACAAAGGGATAGGGAAGTTGATCAATGAATAAATACTAAGTTATGGTTAAACAGAGGCAAAAAGTGCTGATGTGTTGTTGAACAGTAGGGTGATTGTAGACAATAATAAAGTACTGCATATTTTAAAAATCTACAAGAAAAGATTTTGAAATTTTTTTCTCATAAAAATGATAAGTTTTTTGAGAAGACAGATAAGGTCAACCTGATTTAAATTTTAGACAGCACATTCAGGTACCAAAACATTCCATTACTCCCTATTAGTATGTATAATTTTTATGTTTTTATATATCAGCAAGAATACACATAAAAATATAAAACTTAAAGATTGATATGGTTATTTAAAATAATAAAATTATCCTTACCAAGATTCACTACTGATAAACCAAGAAAACACAGCTGAGAGAATATATTTGTAATATTTATTTCTAACTCACAATTTTTTCTAGAATATACACATGACTCCTCCAGACATATTAAAAGAAAACCATCCATATAGATGGGAAACCCATTTTAAAACACACTTCACTGCAAAAGACACAATTTGGTTAATTAGTCATTAAATTTACTTTCCATAATCAGCATTCTGAAAATTCCAATTAAAACTAAAATAAAATGAAACGCCATTATATACTCTCTGTAATGGATAAAATTGAAAACTCTGGCAACACTAAGAGTTGATGTGGATGTGAGAAATTGGAGCTCAAGTAAGGTTTTGATGTGAATGGAAGATGATGGAACCACCGTATTCAATGTACGGCAATTTCTTTTTAAAGTAATGCATAAATCTGTCCTAAGACCTAGCATTTCCAATTTATGCAACAGAAATGAAGATATCATAAAATGATTTTTACATGAACATTTGAAGTAACTTTATTCATATAAATGCAAAATGAAAACAACCCATGAATTCAACAGCAGCACAATATTAAATCTATTTGTCATATGTTCATACAATGGGAAATTATTCACCAATAACAAAGAATGAGATTCTGGGACATCCATGAGTAACAGCATTATGTCAAGTGAAAGAAGCCAAGTACAAAAAGCACCAACAATGTGATTCATATGAATTTCATATTTAGGTAAAAAGTAGGCAAGTCTGATCTGTACTGATAAAGATCAGAGCTCCTGTTGCCTCTGAATGAAGGAAATTGACACCAAGTTTGCATACAGGGCCATTCTTAAATGTTGGAAATATTCTATTTATTGTGTTGGGTGGTGATTATATGATATATGCATTCACTAATACTCAAGAGATGGGCATCACTGTATTTAATATTTTTCTGAAAGATACCATAATTATTTCATTTTACCAATGAGGAGATTGTCACATTGAAAACTTAAGTCACTATTCAAGCTCACTATTCACCTTTGCATATGGAGTCAGTATCAAATTCACATAATTCCTCATGGAAGTATTTGACTCCCAAGCTTCAATAATATTTCTGAGTCTACAGTACTTCAGGAACTTTATCATCTTGACCATCTTTTTCAGCATTTGTTATATAAAGAACTAACAGCTCAATTTTTAAGGGATTAGGGCTTGGTTGTCCATAAATTTGTTTGACCATATAATTCAGTGTCCAAATCAGGACACATATTGGGTAAAAAGGGATTCTATAAATCGATACTTAGATCAACATGTGTAAGTTTGGATTCTTCTCTGTAAAACAGAACATATAGCTAATCTGAGAAAAGAAGTGTTTTTATTTTAGAAATGTGTGTATCTGTGTGCTTGCATGTGCATGCACGCACACACACACACACACACACACACACACACACACACATACGTACACACACACGTACACACCACACTACCCCATCCTCAGAGATTTGGAGGATTCAAGTCCAGTCTTAGAACATAAAATGTCTATTAATTATCCTTAAAACAGAATGAGGTGATTACTTACATAGCTTACAAACCATAGCCTCCCAATGAGAATAAAAGGAAGTCTGGACTCTACTCTTCTTAAAGAATATTAGATTTTTAGTATCACTCCTCTTGCCCCAAATACTACAACACAAATGTACTATACTAATACAGATAGGAATATGGGTCTGAATTTACAAAGACAAAACTCGCTTCCTCCTTTATTTTAATGTCAAAACTATTGAAGTGGTAAATTTTTAGGCAGTAGAGTTATGCCAAGGAAGGGCTTAGCATTTAGCATGCTGTTAAGGCTTGACTTGTACCTGACCCACTCCAATTTTGTTTGTTGAACATTTCTCCCCAAGTATCTTGAAATGTGGCTTTATTTGGAGATTGTACCTTTTCAGTAATATTTCAATTAAAATGAGGTCATTTAAGTGGGCCAGGATCCAATATAAGTGATGTCCTCATAAGAACAGGAAATTTGGACACACAAGTGGAGAAGAAATCAATGTGAATACCCAAGATGAAGGTGACCATCTATAGACAAGGAGATAGTCTTGAAGCAGATCCTCCCCTCTTAGTCCTCACAATAAACAAAGACTGCTGATGCAAAGATCTCCAAGTTTATTATTTTTTTTTTAAATTTTAAGTCTATATTCTTTAATATAGGTTGTTAGAGCAGCCTTGGAAGATTAACACACATATTAAGTGATTTTGAGGAGTAATTTAATTTCCAGATTCATATTTTGTTTTTAAATTTTCTACCATTTAATATTTTAAAATAATTAAACCAATAATTTTAAACATACATACTACAAACACACACACACACTTACACTCAACTTGTACCAAAAAAATAAAGAAAACCCAAAGTGAAACCAAAATTATTCCATTTCCTTTCATTAGAGTTCCTTAGAGAAACACTGTTGTTTTCATATAAATATCTTTCTAAAGAATGTTTCTTTTACTATAAATATGTATGTCAAAATGAAAATAACAATTAAAATTACAATGATGGTGATGATAATTATAATCAATTTTAACCGCTTATAATATTATGAGTAGTGTAAGTACGCAGTTATTTAATCTTCAAAATAACTATAGAGGTAACCATTGCTATTCTAATTTTTTGCATATTCACTTTTATGTTTAATAATACAGATGGAGATCTGATACATGGATTAAGAAACTTGAACATAGTCATAATTTTCCTTTTTTGTTTCCCTGTGGAAAAATATTAATAGTTGTGGAATTCAGAGTTAAGGGTATTTGTGTAGAAGAACTGCCAAATCTCTCCTTAAAATCTTGAAGCACTTTTACAACCCTCCCTCCTGCAGGTGACAATGTCTTTTCCCAAGGTGAAGATTTTTGCATATTAAGTTTGAATAAATTAAGTTTGCATATTATTTTTCCCACAGAATGGATTTAAAAGGTTTATTGGGATTTCCATTTTTTTAGAAGTGTGCTAAATTACACAGAACACCGGGAGTCTTGTTGATTACTTATAGTAACCCTATTATCAGAAGATTGTGCTGTAATTACTGTAATGTTAATTGCTTTTCTTCCTTTCTTGATTATCTTATAAAAAATCTAGGCCTCATCCTTTTTCACAAGGAAAGTTAGCTCCAAAATAACCTATGATTAAATCAGATTCATAATCATGTCTCCTTTCTCATAATATTATATCCCTCTCTATGGATTATTTTAATTTGGATACCAGACATCTTTTTCTCCAGAAAACATATTTTGGCAGCATATTCTAATATCTTGAACCATTATACATTTACACTTCAATATCAACTTATCTGTATTGTTAAGTGATCCCAATTAATACTTTTAGAATTCCTTCCTATTTCCAAGTTCTATTTTCAATTCTATTGCCTCATTGACACATTATCCCCTCCCTTTGTAATCCCAATTATAATTTTACTTGAATGCACATATGTGAATATGGGTATGTAATATCATTTTATAGGAACTATAAGCTTTTTATGAAAATGAAGCAATGCTAGTCTTTTATTTAAATTTTTAAAATTATTTCAAATTGACGAATTATAATTGTATTACATTTGCAGAGTACAATGTGATGTTATGATGTATGTATGAAATGTGGAGAGCTTAAATGAACCTAAGTATTTATTACCTCACTTGACATTTTTTGATGATACATTTCAAATCTAGTCTCTTGGTTACTTTGTAGTATACAAATCATTATTATTGACTGTAGTCATCCTTCTGTGCAATAGACCTCACCAAGTTATTTTTCCTCTCTAGTTGAAATGTTGTATTCTTTGATCATTAACTCCTCTTCTCTGCTCCCACCTGTCCCCAGCATCTAGTAACCATCATTTTACCCCCACTTCCATAAATTCGTCTATTTTCTGATTCCACATATAAGTGAGATCATATGGTATCTTTTTTTTTGCATTATATTTCACTTAGCATATTGTCCTCTAGATTTGACTATGTATTCCCAAATGACAGAATTTCCTTCTTTTTATGGCAGAATGATACTCCATTGTGAATATACTCCACTCTTTCATTATTCATTCATTCACTGATGTAGTCTTGAAAAAGAATGACAAACTGTACTTATGTTTTATTCATGTTAATGTTCAAAATTTAACTAACAGCACTTTTGAAATATTAATGTTAATAATTATCTTTTTTATAATAAAAAGTAGGCATAGTAGAAATAGTCTGCAGTTCCAGATATTCATTTCTTACTGTTTCCCACAGCAAGAAGATCAATAATGGCAGCATTGTAAATAATAGGCTAGAGTTGGCCCTATTATTATTTCAGTAAAGATTTATTCAATACCTATCATTTCAAAACTCTAAAAGACCCTCTCTGTAGGTCCTCCAGAAACATGATATTTTATTTCTTCAAACCTATCAATGAAAAAGAATCTCTAGTGTCTTTTCACATTATATATGTATATATACATATATGAATATATACATGTACACACACATATATGTAAATATAAGTATATATAATGTTACACTATATATTATATATACAGTTATTTAATGCATACCAACATTTTGATAAATGAACTGTATGTAAAAATGTGGTGTTTAAATGTAATAACAAATATACGTATATGTAAACTGAACATCAAATACGTGAGAAGTTCTGTGAGTAGATCTTCACTAGTCTTTGTGGATTTCGTATGTTCCAGCAGAGCTCCTACCACCTGGCTATATACACATTAATGAAGTCTACTCACAGATTCTACATTTCAAATAAATCAATCAAGTTAAAGGGGTTATTCACTTACAGCAAAGGAAAATATCAAATAACCTGAAATAATTACTTACTCATCACAATACTACTGTCGCTCAGAAAAGACATCTTTATTTGGATCCAGTTATTTCCTATTCAGAAAGAAGAGAAACAAACCCATAGCCCATCACGTAAGTGTCTATTGAGAGCTTCTTCAAGAAGCACACAGTAGGCACTGTTCTTGGTATTGGTAATTCAAGGTAAACAAAAATTTACATTTTCAGGAAGACATGGAGCGATTTTGATGAAAAATAAAAACAAATGAAATGTCAA
Organism: Sciurus carolinensis; assembly: GCF_902686445.1. Taxonomy (NCBI): domain Eukaryota; kingdom Metazoa; phylum Chordata; class Mammalia; order Rodentia; family Sciuridae; genus Sciurus; species Sciurus carolinensis. The sequence continues at coordinate 99,687,376 of NC_062223.1, read as the reverse complement.
GTGGTATCATTCATTGGTTATAGGAAAAATATTTCAGGGACAGGGAATAAGGAGAAAGGATGTTGCTCCTTCTGGTACCTGGGATGTTCTCCCTAAAAAACTTATAGATGAATGAATAGTAAAGGCAATGTTATTGACTGCTATGTGGAATTCTTTGCCCAGGAAGCTTAACCACCAGACAGAAGGAAGAGCAGGAAGGTTCTGAAGGAGAATTTATTTTGTGACTCAAGAAGCAGCAAGAAGACCAACTTATCTGGGGCACAGTGGACTAGAGAGGAGTTGAAGGAGACCAGTGGTCTAAATGGGATATTAGAAAGGCCACCTTCATGGACAGGCACCAAGGTGTCCTTCATGTTTACATCCCATGTTCTACACCCACCTTGAGAGTAAGTAGGACCTATGACTCAATTCTACCTTCTGGAGGTTGGCAAAGAAGGGCTGTAACTCTCATGTTTATGGCATTGTCATGTTTGTGGGGTATGTGTATGCTTATGTGTCTACATGCATTTATAAAAAGATGCACTTTTTGCTGATGGGTTATGTTTTGAGAAATGTCTTCAGTTAATCACATTGTTGTGCACACATCATAGATTGCTCTTATACAAACAAAGATGGCTATGAGTTCATTTATTGATACAGACTTAGGTACCCATACTGGTATATACAGCCCATTGTTAACTGAAATGTTGTTTGTATTACATGACTGTATGTGTGTGTGTGTGTGTGTGTGTGTGTGTGTGTGTGCAATTTTGTTAGCAGTCAATGTTATGGTTTAGATATGAGGTGTCTCCTAAAAGCTCACTTGTGAGAGACTACCAGGAGGTTTAGTGAAATTATTGGATTATGAGAGCTTTAACACAAGTAGTGAATTAATCCCTTCATAGGAATTGACAGAATGATAACTGATAGCAGGTAAGATGTGGCTGGAGGAGGTGGGTCCCTAGGACATGACTTTGGGATATATATATTTTGTGAATCTAGCTTAGTTCTCTCTATACCTCATGATCTTCATGTCTTGTGCTGCTTTCCTGTACCACACTCTTCTGCCATGATGTTTGGTTTCACCTAGAGTCCTGAGGAATTGAACTGACTGTCTCTGAACTGAGACCTCTGAAACCATGAACCTCCAAATAAGCTTTTTCTTCTTAAAGTTGTTCTTATCAGGTCTTTGGGTTGCAGCAATGAAGAAGCTGACTAAAATAGACATTAAGATTCTCAGTCCCATCAATGTTTATATCAGTTTAGTCCACAATAGCTAGATCGTGGAACCAACCTAGATGCCATTCAATTGATGAATGGATAAAGAAACTGGTATATACACACAATGGAATATTACTTAACCATAAAGAAGAATAAAACTATGGCATTTGCTGGTAAATGAAGGGAGTTGGAGAACATCATGTTAAGTGAAATAAGCCAAATCCAAAAACCAAAGGACAAATGTTTTGTCTCATAAGTGGATGATGATGCATACTTGGGGAGGTGGGGGGCACAAGAGAAGAATGGAGGAACTTTGGATTGGGTAGAGGGTAATGGGGCAAAAAGGGGAGGAGGAAGGAAAGATAGTAGACTGAGACAGACCTTCTTACCCTATGTACATGTATGATTACACAAATGGTGTGAACGTACATTGTGCACAACCATAGAAATGAAAAGTTGTACCCCATTTGTGTACAACGAATCAAAATGCAGTCTGTTAAAATAAAAAGATAAAAAAAGTCTCATTCTCCATTGTTAGCACTGAAGAAATAAGAGACTATGTTCTCTGAGGGCTACGCTGTGTGACCTGCTTCAAAGAGACAGAAAGAAAATGAAGATTTCCTCCTACAAAATAAAAAAAACAGAGATGACTTTTTCCAACAGTTTGAGGAAGGTTGGAGGCTTATCTTTCTTTAGTCAACCTCTGATCCAGTCGACATTAGGATCTGAGCCTGGTGACATACTGAAGTTAAGAAACCACATAACATGTCCACACATGTGGCCTGAGGGAATTGTGAGATAAAATAAATATTTATCATGTTATGCCCATCCAATTTGCCCAGCAAGGGGCAACTAATAAATATAATAATAATAATAATAATGTAATAAATACAATAATATTACAGCAAATTTTCATGTCATTGCTTTAGCCATAGTAAAATGGGAAGCACTGGATATTTCTGAGAACAGAAGTGTCATGATCAGACCTATACTCCAAGGATTACCTAGATGCTGTGTGGGAAATAGAAGAGGGAAGGGTAAGGATAAGGGTGGGGGAATTTAGAAGATATTGCAATGGTTAAAGCTAGATATTTTGTTGTTTTCAGCTTGTATGGTAGCAGTAGAAGTGGTTTGAAGTGACTTGACTATCAAATACATATTTCAGAGTATATCAGTTTTAGAAAAGGGAATGTGAGAGGAGTCAGAAATGCTTCAAGGTTTCTGACTTGAGCAACTGAAATAAAAATTTACCATTGTAAATGATAGATAATCCCTAAAGTTTATTCATCCCCTACTCCCTAAAAATGAGTAACATGAATTCTATGAATAAAAATCTGAGTACATCTCCCTTTTCCTCCTTTCCAATCCTTTTCTAACTGATACTACTGAAGCCATCAGGCAAAAACAGTCCAAGGTATTATAAAAGGTTTGGATAATAATCCCCACTTGTCAATGCCTTCCTAGCACCCAGCATCTGCAACAGGTGTTAAAAGTTGAAATACCAGGCCAGGCATGGTGGTACATGCCTGCAATCCCAGAGGCTTGAGAGGCTGAGACAGGAGGATCGTGAGTTCAAAGTCAGCCTCAGCAACTTAGCAAGACCCTAAGCAAATCCAGGAGACCTTGTCTCTAAATTAAAAATATATAAAAAAGGGCTGGGATGTGGTTCAGTGTTTAAGCACCCCTGAAGATGATCATATAAAATTGGTACAATGTGTTACACATTTACTAACATCAATTTTAATTAAGATATAATTTTCCTGATTAAAATAGTGATCTCCCAGATCTTTTAACTCCTGGATTTAGTCTGACCAAAAAAAAAAAAAATGATCAGAGTTAATAATGATGATGATTATTATTATTATTTATGGTTACTGAGGATTAAACTCAGGGGCAATTGACCACTGAGCCACATCCACAGCCCTGTTTTTAATTTTATTAAGAGACAGGGCCTCACTGAGTTGCTTAGCATCTCACTTTTGACTGGCTTTGAACTCATGATCCTCCTGCCTCAGCTTCCTGAGCTGCTGGGATTACAGGCATGCACCACCACACCCAGTTAATATTGATTTTTATAGTTTATCAATATTAACATTGATACTAAGGGCATTAATAATCAACCAAATAATACAACAGCATGTATGTATACCAGTGCCTTGTGATTAGTATATCATTCTGTAGACTATTCTAAAACAACATGGTGATAAATAGCAACATTAATTCATACCACTCTTTACTCACTTCTAACAGGAAAATAATCATTTTTGCTATTGATAATAATTAAAATTCCAGTTTGAAATTGGGCTTCATCACAAAAGTACCTAACAGATATAAATTAATTTAGTTTATTGCACCTAATGTAAACACTACCACTTACTAAGATGATTGATTTCATTCACTCAAAATTCAAATTTAAGAGAAAGAATGAGGAAAACTGCTTTCAAACTTTGTAAGAAAGATGGCTAATTGGAATCAGCAAGAAGTCTATTCAATAAATTGAGGGCATTTTTCTCCCTAGGGAATAAAAGTCATGATAATCATTTTAATGTAAGTATTATTTTATTCTACTTATCAAGACATTAAATTCTCCACCAGAAGTACTACCTTTAAAAAAATTCACATTTTTGTCACAGTAGCACAGAGAATTTTAAGCAAAAAATATTTTGTAGAAATTTTCACTATGAAAGATAAACACACAATATTCCTCTCAGCCAATTTATTCTTGATATAACCATAAATTCTGAGCTCACACAAATTAAGAGAAGTTACCTTTTTATTGGCATACATAAATACAGCTACTTTATCACCTTACCTAGTACAATCATTAGACCAGAATTTCATATATGAAAATAGCATGAGCACTTGTTCTTTATTAAACATTTTTCAACTTGAAATATTACAGATAATTTCTGAATAAATGTGATTTTTGATGTCAAGAAGAAATTTTAATATCATAGATTCTTTGTTTTTCTCTTAATTTTCACAGAGGAAATGCATATTTTATTTTGTACAACTATTCCCACTGCAGCTGCAGAAGTAGTGGAGTGTATTTAGAAATCAAAGTCAATTCTCAAGCATTGTCATATCCTATTTTGTTTTTCCCCTGAAAAGGAATTTGTGTTCAATGCTTCATGTTTCTCATTTTGTCTCCATCTCATCTACTTTTTCTAGGATCATAACTCTGATACAAAACATGTTGTGGTTCTTGTATTAATGAACTGAACATGTGAACAGGACAAAGACCCACACAGGAGGCAAAGAGTTAAAAAAAATACTTTTGCAAGTTTTGAAGCCAAGGAGAAAAAAATTTAGGTGGGCAGTCAGCAAAATTCCTTTGTTAATTTAATTTTTATTTATTTATTTATTTTTTTGAATTGGGACCTGCTCCACAAACCAGACATTATTTGTGTGTATATGAGTGTGATTTAAAGGAAAAGAAATACACAATACCACTTTTCTTTTCAGAAACCTTTTAAAATGGCAAACAGCCATGTTGGTTGCCAGGTACATTCTGACCATTCTGCCTTGACATGAGGTTGGGACATGTCCAGCAAAGGAGCAATGGTCTACATTTTCTATCCAATCACAGAAATTATAGTCTTTTCCAGGAAAATTCATCATTGTAGACACAGCTAACCCTGAAATCTCTAGCTTAACTCAAAACTTTTCTGACTTATGAATACACATTGTTAATAATGCCTGAAAGATGTTTAAATCATGTTCTTTTAATTGTGATTGGAAAGATAAGTAGATAGATTAATTGCCAGGGTACTATTAAAATAATTTTGATGAACATTTTAGTGGAGTTTTGGAATATTTCATAGAACCAAGTGGGCTCTCCTTTTGTGCTTAGAGCAGTTTGTCAGGTGAAGGGCTTAAAGACCTCAAATCCTCTGTACTCTGCCTATTCATCCCTTCCTCTCTCTGCAATCACTTACATGTTACCTTCTCTATAGTTCTGTATTTTCTGTCATATATTTGGAATATTTGGAATCCTATGAAACACAGTCTTTGTAGATAAGCTTCTATCACTTTGTAATAAGCATTTCATAGGGCTCTCTGTCTTTCCATGTTTTATTAAATCAATTTCTTTTCTTTCTATTTTTTTTTTTTTTTTTTTTTTTTTGGTACTGAAATTGAATCCAAGGGTGATTAATCACTGAGCCACATAACCAGTCCTTTATATATTTTATTTTGATACAGGATCTTACTGAGTTACTTAGGGTCACACTAAATTTCTGAGGCTGACTTTGAACTCCTGATCCTCCTGGCTCAGCCTCCCTAGTCACTGGGATTACAAGCATTCACCACCGTGCCCAGCTACTGTTACAACAATTTATGATAATCATTTTGGGGGGTGTTCAGAGGATCCAACCTAGGGCCTTTTTTTGTCATGCTAGGCAAATGTTCTACCACTGATGTACATCTATGTCCCAAATCAATGCCTTTTAGAGCTGAATAATATTTTATTATCTAGATGTATGACGGTTATGTGTTTGCTTATCAAAGGGCATCTAGGTTGCCTTCAAGTTTTGGAAATTATTAAAAACAGTTTGTTATAAACATCCTTGGGGAGGTTTTGTGTTTTATGTGTTCAAATAACTTAGATAAATGACAAGGGGTTTCATCACTGAATCTCATGGTAAGAGTATGTTTAGTTTTGGAAGAAACTGCCAGATGGTGTTTCAAAGTGGCTGCACTATTTTGCAGTCCCACAATGAACAAAGGCTTCCTCTGGCTCCACATCCTCACCAACATTTGGTACTATCATTCTCCTGGATTTTGGACATTATAAGAGGTATGGAATGGTGTCTTTTTGCTATTTTAAGTCAAAATTTCCTAATATCGATATTGCTGAACATTTTTATATGCTTCCCTGCCACCGATATAGTTCCTAATAAAGTGTCTATTTAGTTCTTTTGTCCCCCTTTTTTTTTTCCTTTCGCGTAGAATATGCATTTCTTTTCATTTAAACACAACAGTAGAATGTATTTTGACATATCATACATACATGAAGTATAACTTCTCATCCATGTGGTTGTACATGATGTGGGGTTTCACTGGTCCTGTTCATACATGAACATGGGAAAGTTATGTACCATTCATTCCACTGTCTTTCCCATTCCCATCCCCCCTCTTGCTCCCATTCCCCCCACTCCAATTTTGTCCTTTTTAAAAACTAGATTACTTATTTCTTATTGTTGAGATTTCAGAGTTCCTTTTATATTTTGAGAACTATGTTTTATTGGGTGTGTCCTTTGCAAATATTTTCTCCCAGTCTGTGACATATCTTCTCATTCTTGTTGTTGTCTTTTGTAGAGAAGAAATTTAAAACTTTAATGAAGTCTAGTTTATCAATTTTTTTCCTTGGGTAATACCTTTGATGTTGTATTTTAAAAGTCATTCCCATACCAACGATCATCTGGGTTTCTTCCAAGTTATCTCCTAGAAGTACTGCTTTGTGTTTTACATTTAGGTATATATATGATCCATATTGAGTTAATTTTTGTAAAGGGTGTGATATCTTTGTTTCAATATATGTATGTTTTAAATGTGAATATCCAGGTCTTCCAGTAACTTTTATTAAAAACAGTATTTCTACTTCATAGTAACTTTGTCCAGTTACCATTCCCCGCCACCCCCCAAAAAAGAAGGCAATTGGTTACACTATTGTAGGTCTATCTCTAATCTCTAATCTGTCCCATTGACCTACTTGTCTATCCATTCACCAATACCACATTGTTTTGGTCACATTATCTTTGTAGTCTGGAGGTTGGGTAGTGTTATTATTCCTCCAAATACATTTATTACTTCATTAGTGAGTTGTCTATTCTAGATCTTTTTACTCTGTATGTAAGCTTTAGAATCAAATATTTTGACAGCCATAGAACAGCTTATTGTGACTTTGGCTTTTCATTGTATCTATAGATCAAAATGGGAAAAACTAACATCTTGACAATATTGAATCTTTTTATCCCTGAACCTGAAATGTCTCTCCATTTGTTTAGTTTTTATTTCTTTATCTGCTTTTTTTTCTTTAAATATCTATACATATTTCATTAGATTTATATCTGTTTCATTTGGGGAGGGTGCCGAAGTAAATGCTTTGTGTTTTTAATTTCAAATTCTATTTGTTCATTGTGAGTAGGAAAATGAATGGCTTCTTATTATCGATGTAAAACTTCGTTTTAATCGCTCATTTTTTTTCTGGAAGTTTAGTTATTTCTTTAAATATTTTCTATTTCCATATCATCATGTAATTGGCAAATAAAAGACACCTTTTTTCACTTCCTATCTGTAATAACTTTTACATAATTTTCCTGTTTAATGCATTTTATAAGACAGAATGATGTCAAAAAATGATGACACAGGTCATATTTGCCTTATTCCTGTTTTAGTGCAAAATCTTCTAGTTTTCAGCATGAAGTATCATGTCAGATGCACTTTTTTTAAGTGCACTGTTCATCAAGTTGAGAATGTTCCCTTGTACTCTGACTTTAAATTTTGTCATGAATGGATGTTGGATTTTGACAAATGCTTACCCTGCATCCTCAGTTTTGGTTTTAGCCTGTAGATGTGATGGCTTACATGAATTGGTTTTGAGTTTTGAACCAGCCTCACATGTCAAGAATTATACACCATTTGGTTGTGGCATATTATTATTTATATGCATGGTCGTATTCAGATTTTTAAGGTTTCATTGAGGATTTTTCATGTTTATGAGATATAATTGTTTTCTATTCTGGTAATGTCTTTGTCTAATTTGCTGGTTATGGTAGTATTTTTCTCATGGAATGAATTAGGAAGTAGTATCACTGCTTCTATATTCTTGAAGAGATTTTAGAGAATTTCTATAACTTATTCTATAAAAATCATGCTAGAATTCACTTGTAAACCCCTCGGGATCTGGTATTTTCTCTTTTGGAATGTTATGAATTATCAACTTAATAGGTATAGTTCTATTTATATAGGTGTATTTCTTATGTAAATTTTGGTACATTGTGTCTCTCAAGAAATTGGCCTATTTTATTAAGGTTACCGCATTTTTGAGCACATTATTCCCATGTTATCTTTTTTGTTGTTGTTAGTGGCATTAACCTACAGATGTTTTACCACTGAGCCATATCCCACATCCCCAGGCTTCTAATTTTTTTTTTTTTTTTGAGACAAGGTCTCATTAAGGAGTCTAGAGCCTCACTTAATTCCTGAGGATGGCCTCAAACATTTGATCCTCCTGCCTCAGCCTCCCAAGTTATTGGAATTACAGGCATGTGCTACCACATCTCGGTCCCTTGTTGCCCTTTTAATGTCCACAGGATTCTTTCACTTATTATATGAATAAATTGTGTCCTCCTCCTACATTGAATGGAGGCTTATAGATTTTTAAACAAACCAGATTTTGCTTTCAATGATTTTTGTCTGCTATTTCCAAATTAACTGACTTTTGCTCTAATTTTTAGAATTCCTTCCTTTATGCATACTTTTAATTTTCTCTTCTTCTTTCCATTTCCAAAGAGAAACTTAGATTATTGTTTTTGTTCTTTCTTTTCTAATATATAAATTCAATGCTGTAAGTTTTCTTTTAAGAACTGTTTTTTCTATGTCTTACAATTGTGATAAACGTGCTTTCATTTTCATTTTGTTAAAAATTTTATTTTATTTATCTTAAAGCTTCTTCATTGACTCATATTATTTGGAAGTATTGTTTCAATTCATATGTTTGGGGATGTCTTCCAATTAGCTTTTTTGTTATTGATTTCTCATTTAATTCCATGTAGTTTGAGAACAGACATTGCATGATTTGTATTCTGTTAAATTTTTTAAAAGAGTCCAAAATGTGATCTTTCCTGTTTAATGTTATATGTGAACTTGAGAAGAATGTGTTTTCTTTTACTTTTGGATAAAGTTGTTGATAGATGTCTACTACATCTAGTTGTCTGCTGTTTTTCCATTTGATCTTATATTAACTGATTACCTGCCTGCTCAATCTATCCATTTTCGATAAACTTCAGTAGTGGATTCGTCCACTTATCCTTGAAGATCTATCAGTTTTTACCTTACCTAGGTTGACTTCTGTTTCTGATTGCATATGGGTTAAGGATTATTATGTGCTCTTGGAGATGTGACCATTTCATTATTATTCAATACCCTGTTTTATTATGATATCTTTCCTTTCTTTGAAATGTACTCTGACTGAAATTAATATAACTTTGTTGTTTTCTTTTGTATTTTTTGTTAGCATAGTATATTGCTTCCATATCCATTTACTCTTATTCCATGTGTCTTTTTATTTATAGTGGCTTTCTTATATAAAACACACACTTGGGTCTTCCATCTTGATCCACTCTGACAACTCCATCTTTTAACTGGTGTAATTAGGCTATTAATGTTCAAAGTGATTATTGATAAAGTCAGATTAATAGCTACCACATTTGGTACTGCTTTTAATCTGTAGACTTTCTTCTTTTTTACCCATGGTATTTATAATTGAAAATTTTATGTGATATTATTTCTCTTTCCTATTGTTTATTTTTAAAAGTACCATATCTTAGAGTTTGCAGTGTATACTTATAGCTAATCAAAGTTCACTTTCAAATAACATGATGCTCCTGGATGGTGTATCTTATACGAACTTTGCCATCATTCTTTTCAGCTATATATAAACATATGAAAAAGAAAACATTGTTGTTGTCATCATTTTAATGAACTGTGTCAGTCCAACCAATGAAAAACAAGAAAAATAAGTATTTTTATTTTATTCATTGATGATCTTTAGGTAGATCCAAGGTCCTGCTGCCTATTATTTTCTTTCTCTCTAAAGATTTTACTTTTACCCTTTATTCTAAGGCAAGTCTGGTAGCAATACATTTTCTCAATTTTACTATAAAAAATTTATATTTCTTCTTCACTCTTACAGGGTAATTTCACAGAGTAAAAAATTGTAGCTAGTATTTATTTTTCCTGTCAACACTTGAAGTATTTCTCTCTGTTTTTCTTGCTTGTGTGATTTCTAAGGAGAATTTGGATATAATTCTTATATTTCCTTTCTGTAGGGAAAACCTCAACTCCAGTGATTTCCCTGCCTGCTCAAATCTGCCTTTGAATCCCTTCAGTGATATTTCTATTATAATTATTAGACTTTTCAGCTTCAGAGTTCCTTTCTTTCTTTCTTTCCTTTTGTCTTTGTTGTTATTGTTGTCTTCATCTTTCTTTACTTATGTAAGCACTTTAAAGACAGATGCTTTAAAGTCTTTCTCTAGTAAATCAGGATCAGGCCTTCCCAGAGAAATTTTCCGCTGTTTTTTTTTGTTTTTTGTTTTTTGGGTTTTTTTGGTCTTTTGCTGTTATGCCCCCCGCCATGGACTATCAATTCCAGTTTCCTTTTTGTTTATTTTGATTTATTTGATAAAAACTGGACATGTACATCTAATATTATGGTAATTTTGAAAATCAGTCTCTCCCTTTGTTGTTACATTTACTGTTTGGATTGCTATAAGCCATCTTTGTAATACGAATGAGACTGATTTGCAGACTGATTCATTCTTTGGTCATTTCTGAGCCTAAGCATTTCCCTGGGTATGCACAAATTAGAAAGCAACTGCTTTCTAATTTTTCCTGTACATAGCAATATTTTTGAAGGCTCTAGTCCTCAATATCTTGCTCCCAAGACAGGAAAAGGAAAAAACAAAGGAAAAAGAAAAGGAGTAAAAAGGGTGCTGATCTTCAAATTCCCTCCATGTCACAGCAGTCAGAAACAGAAGACCTCCAACAGTGGAGGAGGTACAACAATGGTTGTCTACCTCTTTTTCTGCAACTCTATAACCAAAAGCAGCTTATTAGTGATCAGAACACAGATTCCTCATATTTGAAGGATAGGTTTTTATTTTTTTTCCCATTCTGTCTCCTGCAAGCTGTGTCCAGTTTGTTCCAAGAACACATTCACAGCATTGTGCCGGAGAGCTGGGTCTGAAGAATGGTTTGTTGCTACTGTGCTGAGCTTGAAATTTACGAGAATTAAGCACAATTTGCTGTCCCACTCTTCTCCTGGAAGTTGAAAGTCTTCAATAGACTCCAGAGTTGCAAAGTAGCTCTAATGGACAAATTCTGGCAGAGTGATTATTGTCTATGTGGGGATTCAGATTTCCGTTGCTTTCTACTGTGCATTCGACCCAGAATGCCCCTTAGCTAGGCTTCAAAGTTGAATTGCAATCTTTCTGCTATGTCATGCTTTGCTTTCCTTCTCTTTGCAATATGGGAAAGGGCAGAACAGAGTGTTTGACTATTTCAATTAACTTCCAGATTGGAAAACCATTTCTTTGGTATATGATATTTTAGGACACGTCGAAAGCAACTTTAATAATTTAATCATTTTATTTTGAGAGAATTTATTGTAATGAATATCAGTGTTACAGTGTAACAATGCTCCAGCAAACTATTATGGCTATAATTACAGCTATAATACTAACATTGTAACAGTTAGAAAATATTGAAATACAAACCAAATATTTATCAAAATTGAAAAAAAGGCAAAGGATTATATAAAAGGAATTTGATGCGGATTGTTTGATTTTCTCTTGATGTTTAATATGTGCTTCATACAATGTTAGGTTCAATTCATATTGAAATAAGTATTTTTATAAAAAGATAGAGTCGGGCATGGTGGCACATGTCTGTATTCTCAGCAACTCAGGAGATTGAGGCAGGAGGATCTCAAGTTCAAAGTCAGCCTCAACAACCTAGTGAGACCCTGTCTCAAAAATAAAACACAAAAAGGGCTGGGGATATGGCTCAGTGGTAGAACACCTTTGGGTTCACTCCCCAGTACCAAAACAAACCAACAAAAAAGTAAATAAAATGATAGAATGGGAATTAACATTATAAATTGTCCAGGTTAGACACCTCAATTTGAAAATGAAAAGAAAAACGAGGACAGAAGTTAAAATACTTGCATTATACATATACACATGCAAACTAAAAAAGCACTTGGCTAATTATTTTCTAGAAATTCAGTCTTCTGGCTCCTATTCTAGAGCTCTTTTGACTACACGTGACTGATTATAGTTTTGGAAAGCAACCGGAAAATTAAGAGTGCCGAATTCAGGGTTTTGTTTAAGTAGAAAAAAGGAGAAATAACATCAAACACAGAAGGAAATGAAAATCTGTCACTAATATGCATCAAAACATCTGATTATTTTGAGTAGGTAGCCCACCATATGGCAAACTCTTAATAAAATGTTTAATCACAGCAAGGATTGCAACAATAGGAGCCACAAATAACAATAATTAAAGCAATCTAACACTGACTGATTAATCTACCCTAAAATTAGAATTAAAGGAATCCCACTAAAAGGAAGAGCTCAGAGAGTGTGCTAAAATATTGGAATTCTTGAAAGACAGTCACTAAACAGTTATTAAAACATGTTCTAAAATATCAATATAGTTTTCTATATATATATTGATTTGAAAATAAACTATAGAATGACAAACATTTGTACTAAATACATGTGTGTGTGTGTGTGTGTGTGTGTGTGTGTGTGTGTGTTTTCCTTTGTCTCCTAAGTCCTCTCTTGGAGCTCTATAGATCCAGCATTGCTGAACCAATTACTATGGGTTTTATATTGGAGTCAGTTTGGAGAAAGGTGTAGAGTTTAATATAGCACAGCTGGGAGCAGAAAATCAATACCACCAGGCAAATTATGCAACTGTCAGCTCTGAGAGGAGGAAGAACCTAGAAAAGTGATGATACAGACAAAGCAAAAGGAGGATGTGTTGAGGAGGGTAAGATGCAATGGGGGAAGACCGGGACAACTAGACACTGCAAACATCGAAAGCAATAAGTACTGAAAAATTACAGGGTCTAGAATAGAGACAGATTCTAATGGCTAATTTTTCTTCTATCTGAATGTCCCACATTTTCAAATGTCTATTGTGAAAATTTTCAAAACTGCAACTTAGTTGAATAAACTCTAGAATGAATACTGATACATACACTACAGAGGTTTGACTCCTAATATTTTACGATAATTGTTTTTTTCAAACAAACCCATCACTCTATCCATCTGTCAATCTATCTCATTTTAATGAATTCCAAAGTAACACACACACATTACTACATAGCCCCTTAAATATTGTGGCATTCCTCTTTTGAAGGACCAAATTTACTTTCCTGACTTAAAGTTCTGTGATTAACTAAAATTCTGACATTTTATATAAATACAGGACAACCTACACTGCTGTAGGACATAAGATTTTTCTTGAAGAACTTCATGAGCACAATGTATGAGTACATAGTAACACAGAGACTGAAGAACACTTAGCGCTAAATGAATGTTTGTAAGTTATAAAACCCAGATAACCCTTACAAGAATCTAGGTTTCAAAACATTTATAAATTTATCAAACATCATGCACATTCTCTTCTGAATATTGCTTATTTGAATATAATTATAATTATGTACATTCTCTTCTGAATATTCTTTACTTGAATACAATTACAATCTTCCTGATTAGACTACATTTCCCTGCAAAGTAGGGTAAATGAAAAGAACTAATTGTTATTGGTTGCCCAGTTTTAGTAGATGTTTATAATAATACATTACACTAATTTCAACTTACTTAGAAATGGTTGTAATTATATATATATATATATATATATATATATACATGCATACATACATATATATATATCAAACAGGTAGTGAATTATTCATAGTTTGAATAGTATGGTCAAATTTATGTGTGTAGATGACAGTCAGAATTTAATATAGATTCTTGTCTAATCTCATGGCCTTAAAATTTGTACTATATCCTTTTAATTTCCTATAGTCTCCTCAATAAAGGACTACATATTTTCTTTCATGTGAGTTAATCTTTCCATTTTCCCTATAAACTATAAGGCTTCTCATTGCAAAATAGAAAATTAATAATATGTTCAATAAAAAGTAAAAAAAAAGTTATAGATAAGCTATTGTTTTATTTACTATTTTCATGGGTTTTGCATCTTTTAACATAGCTAAATTGAGTCTTTAAAAAGTCTCTGCACTTTTAAAAACTTACCTGAAATATTTACAGGATTATAAATATGTTAATCACTATGAATTATAGCAATACAAACATTACCTTCATATACACTATTATAAGCTTGAGGAGGAATGCTTCAAACGGAATAGACAAAAATAACAAGTGGATAAACAAACATCCATTGATATTTTAGAGGTAGACTATTGTTAAGCAAATAAATAAATTGATAACAGAAAAATTGTTAAATCTCATAAAGAAATATATTGAAAAATAAATGGTAAGTGGTAAAATAAAAAAAATAAATCTATTACTGGGATGGCATCAAATTAAAAAGTTACTTAGCAAAGGAAACAAGATCATGAAGAGAGAGCTTAGAGAATAAGAAAAGATCTTTGTAACCTGTTCCTCAGATAGGGCCTTAATATCCAGAATATACAAAAAAATCTTAAAAAAACCCCAAATAAACCCCAATCAATAAATGGGCAAAAGAACTAAACAAACACACTTCAAAAGAAGAAATACAAATAGTCAACAAATATCTGAAAATTGTTTAACATCTCCAGCAATTAGGGAAATGTAAATTAAAACTACATTGAGATTTCAAGTCATTCACATCAGAAATGCAGTTTTTAAGAATAAAAATAACAATAAATGTTGGTAAGGATGTGGGGCAAAAGGTAAACTTAAACACTGTTGGTGGGACTGCAAATTAGTTCGATCTGTCTGGAAAGAAGTATGGAGATTACCTTGAAAAACTAGGAATAGAACCATCATAAGACCCAGCTATCCCCTTCCTTGATTTAAAATCAACATACTACAGTGATGCAAGTACATCAACGATTATAACACCACAACTCAATAGCCAAGCTATGGAACCAACCTAGGTGCCCTTCAATTTATGAATAGATAAAGAAAATGTAATCTATTTACACAATGGAGTATTACTCAACCATAAAGAAGAATGACTGTTATTTGCAGATAAATGGAGGGAACTGGAGACTATCATGTAAAGTGATATAAGCCCTCCATTTCCAAAATGTCAAAGATCAAATGTTTTCTGTGATACGTGGAAGTGGATCCAAAATAAGAGGCGAAGGGATTAAAGAAGAAAGAGAGAGAAAGAGAGAGAGAGAGAAGAGAAGAAAGAGGGAAAGGGAATTTCAACAAAATAGAGGTAAGATCAGTAGAGCAGATGAGGGATTGATGAAATAAAAGGAATGGAAAAAAGGAAGAACGGTGGAATATGCTTGACCAAACTTTCATATATGCATGTAGCATGGTGGGTCCTAGCATTGGGTGTCACACACACACACACACACACACAAAAGTAAACTGTAAATGGATTGAAGAGGGTTCTGTGGAGTGTATGGAGGGGGATTAGGGGGAAGTGCAGTCAAAATCAGAGCAGGTTAGCTTCCATTGTTTTGTGATTATATCAAGGTGTATCCTGGTGTTGAATCATAACTGAAAAAGATTTTTTAAAAGTAAAGGAAAAAAAGAATGGGTGGTAATCTATTTTGAGGTTAGAGATATAAAGCGAATTCTAATTAGAATTACTGGTGGAATAAGAAATTATTCTATAAAGATTGAAGTTGCATTGAAATCCTGATGACATGACACAAGAAATATAAATTGCAATGAAAACACCTTACATGAAAATTAGTCCCACTCTTTATTGATACTGTCTTCAAAATTTGATAAACTTAAAGGAATATTTTGAATCCTAATTACTTAAATCATAATTTTTTGCCAATTAAACATTTTATTAAATTTACCTTCCCTGGTTCAAATGATATTGTCTTTAATACATGGTATCCCAATGTTGGGTCATGCTCCTCATAGCTCATTATAACCAGTACAGGTCTTCCTGTTCCTAGAGTGAAGTGTCTGTCATGATTAAAGAGAAATTAATACATTAGTGTAAAGTAATCATTGAATCTAATAATAAAATAGGAAGTGCCCTACATGATTGACTATGATAGACATAAAAAATTATCTTCTCATACTATATGAAACTCTTCTATCATATCAGCTTTCTATGACATTGAAATTACCTAAATTATCCACTCCTTTGAGTAAAGACTTTAAATATTTAAGTCTCAATATTACATGGTGATAAGAAGAACAGTACATTAACTCATAAACAGTTCTTAGTACATTTACCTTAAATGTCAGATTGATTCTTCAAGGAGTAAGAATTTGCATTGTGGTAAGACTTTAAGCTTGCTTCTATTTTCCACTTGTATTTTTTACAAAGAAAATATTTATGAATGTATTGTGTATATTCAAATGATAACACAAAAATTTATGAAAGAAGATCATGAGATTTATTTACTGTTCAGTACCTGCCATCTTGTCTTGGCTATAATAAAGCCTCAATAGCTGTTGAAGAGAACTTAGAGCAGGGGAAATTAATGTGTTGAACTCTGGCATTGACAAAAGGTAACTTTCAAAGAAAGTAAACAAAACCACCGTAGGGAATCTTGCATGAGAATGTGGGTAATATATTTCTCAAATTTTGGTTTTATACATACACTGTTAGCAACAGAATTTATGTATTTAAAAATGGTGATTGATTATGTCAACTGTTTGATTATCATTATACATTTAGTGAACTAAGCTGTCAACAGTTTTAGAGAACTATAAATTCAGCAAAAATCATTCAATACCTTTTCAGCCTGACTGTAATCATGTGTAAAAACTTGCTGTTTGTAATAAACACCTATCCCCATGATGTAAACAGAACCTATTTTTAAGATGTCAAAAAACCTATAATGATTAACAGCATTATGTGCATTAAAACACTTAGTTTCCAGACCTTAAGTAATATATCGTTATAGGCAGAGCATTCATGCTATAGAATTCCATTAGACACATTATATATTCCCAGTATATGGCTTTACAAATTCATTTTAACATGGATTTAACCATGTAATAAATTCTCCTTTGCTTTAAAGAGAAGAATATTTTTGTAGGAAGCAATTTTAGGTAAATATGTTATTTTTGTGAATGTGATTTTCTATGTAAGTTTAATTCCAGTGTCAAATATTGCTTTACTGTCTTAGGACACTGCATACTACTTGTAAATAATTTTATAGGTATTATTAAATCATAAAACCATAAAAAAACCTAGGAAAAGTTTTCACTGTGAGGAAATATACCGAGGGCAGTGAGTCTTCTATCTCTTTTTCCAAGAGTTTTGACATTTCATTTTCATTCTAAATATGGTTTTTATATCCAAATGACTTGGAAATAAATCACTTTGCATCATGGGAATATAATAGAGGAGACTCTAAAACTCTTAACTAGCAGCGACTATATTAGTAAGAGAAGGGAAAGAAACTACCTGAGAAATAAATACATCAGAGAAAGAAAAGGAGAGTTTTAGCCTATCCTTCCCTCTAGGCAGCAATAGTGACTCAGTCTCCCTGTGACATTTGAAGGTCTGCCTTGAGGTATGAACAATAGGATGAACTAATGTACTCTTTCTGTGCCTAACAATGACATAGTAGTCTGCAAATATAAATGTACAGAGGAAACAAATGTAGGTGAGTGTGCATGTGTTTGTGCATTATTTATATCCATGTATGGTGTATATTCATGACCAAATACCCCCTGAAATTAGACAAGAAAATATATCTCAAAGACCTGTGTCTCAAGTCTTAAAAACCCATAAAGGATCAAATTATTCTTTTAACAACTAATGATATCCATTAAATAATTAAAAATCTAAGAAAAAGTAAGTTATTGAGCATGTATTCAGGCATTCTTATTTGAAATCAAGAGATAATGTTTGACTTATGGGCAAGAAAAAGAGATTTTTGTAAGTCAATGCAAAGTTGGTTCAAAGATTAGAAAATGAACAATAAAATCCCTTACTTTATCTCCCACCACTACCATTCAATCAGCACATAACAATAGAAAACAGACGTCATAGCATTTCTCAATTTCTTTCCTCCTGCTTAAAACCTTCATGTGACTTCCTATTAAGACTAGAATAAAATTCAATTTTCCTACACAGCTAATACTACTTTACTTGATCTGATCTTTGTCTCCTTAACTGCATCCCCTTTCTCAATAACAATGCTCCATTAACACGTATATTCATCATTCCCTGGGAAATCCATGTCACATTCTCATATCCTGATATGATGTCTTGATATAATATCCTTTGCATATTTTGTTTTTTCTTCCTAGAATACTCTTCTCATAAACTTTTCTTAGACGGCTTCTTTCTCACTATAGGGATATCAGTCCAGGATCTTCTACAAGAAAACCCTTTTCCACCCACCTAAGGAGATGATATCCTATCCTCTTTCACTCACAACCTCATTATGTACTTTATTTTCTGGATAACATATTATTTTTCATATACCATTGTCTTTAGGTTAGTCATTGCCTTTCTCCTGCAAGCTACGTGGGTGTAGGCCTTCTTTGACTTTCACACTTGAATTACCAATACTTACATTAATGTATCTCCTGGGTATTTAATAAATGTCTGTTTTTTGATCATTCAACACATATTTCCTAAATATCTTTTATATGCCATGGCATTTTAAGTGCTGCAATTATGTAGCATCTTAAGACCAGGAAGAGGTGGGGAGATTGGGGTGGAGAGCAGAAATTCTACCTTCATTGTTTAGTAACAGACATTAGATGTGTTGAATCAGTGATTCTGTGAAAGCATCATTGAGGACAAGACTCAATAGTTTGCGTTTGTATATCTTTAAATAATTATTAACTCATGTAAGAGACAATCTATTTGGTTTACCTTTAGTTTGGTGTCTCTAAGGACCTAATTGGTGTCTACTGAATTTTCTTCCTTAACCATCTGGCACATATGGACCATGTACATCCTTCTCCCATACAGCCAAAAAAAACAAAAGGATAAATATTTATCCTTTTGTTACTATTCTGCCTAAAATAATTAATAATATTCTAAATGCAACAGCAAACATAATTGTTAGGTCTCCAGTAAAGGAAACACCAAATCATCTCAAGTTATGTTTGTGGGGTTTGCATGTATACATGTGTATATATATAAAACTTTTGTATATGTATAAAACTCTATGTAACTGTATGTTATGGTTGATATATGAGGTTCCCCCAAAAGCTCTTGTGTAAAACAATGCCAGAATGTTCAGAGGCAAAATGATTAGATTATGATAGTTTCAAACCAATCAGTGGTTTAATCCACTAGTATGGATTAACTGGGTGATAACCAAAGGTAGATTGGGTGTGACCGAGGAAGCAGGTCACTGGGGATGTGACTTTTATGTTATATTTTGTCTTTGGTGAGTGCAGTTCTTTCTCTGTTTCTTGGTTGCCATGTCTGCAGTTGCTTTCCTCCCCCATACCCTTTTTTTCATGATGTTCTGCTTCACCTCAGGTGCAGATCTATGGAGTTGCCCTACCACGGACTGAACCTCTGAAATCATGAGCCAAAATAAACTTTTCCTCCTCTAATTGTCCTTTTTAGTTATTTTAGTCACATCAGTGATAAAGCTAACTAAAATTCTGTGTAATCCAGATAAAGTTAAAATACATGTAAAATCTCTCTCATTTTTTACTACATTTATCTCATAAAATTCTTTTTAATTAAAAAATATATCTTAAAGATAACCCTGAATTGTCATGTCATATTTTCACATCCATTCCACCTAGATAGTAATCATTAACTAAAGTTTATGAGTGTTATTTTATACACATTTTTATATATTTACAGTAAATACATTTATAAACAATATAAATTGCTATTTTTCATGTTTCAAATGACATCAATTTTTATTTCTGGTTTTATTATCTCTTTTCTCTCTCCTTATCATTAGGTTGATATCTATCTATCTGCACATAGATGTACTTTATTCAGTGTATTTGCAGGTGATTTTTCTGCCTGAAGAACTCAAGTTATTTTCACACCATTTCTATTATGAACAAGCTGCTGCAATAAAGTGCTTGTAAGTGTATTTCTTTGTGCTCAATTTTAAGTACTTTTCTAAAGTAGATGTCTGGAGGTAAAGTTTCTGAATTGAAAAGAATGGGTATTCTCTAGCATAATATCTTTGAATTATGTCATATATATTGTTCAAATTTCTACTCTTGCCAGTAATGCATTTAATGCACTAATTATTCAACTTTGTCTCTAAAAGTTGGTGCTGTCAAACTTAGAAATTTTTATCCTTTTGTTACTATTCTAGGCAACTTTGCTTTGCTGTAAACAAAAAAATAAATAAATAAAAAATAAAAAACTGAAATGACAACTTAGAAGATGAAGTTTATTTTGGCTCTTGGTTTCAGAAGTTTGGTCCACAGTTTTCTAATTGTATACCTCCAAGTTTGAGGTGAGGCAGACATCATGGCACAGGCTGTGATGGAGGATAGTTCAGAACATGAAGCCAGGCGGAAGAGAGAGCTCCATTCAGGAGAAAGAAATTATATACCCCAAAGTTCTACTTCTAGTGACCTACCTTCTCCAGTCACACACTATCTGCCTTCAGTTATCACCCAATTAATTCATATTAATTGATTAGTTTGCTGACTAGTTTACAACTCTCAAAAGCTAATCATTTTGTCTCTGAAAATTCTTGTATTATCTTACACACGAGTTGTTTGGGGATCTTTCATTTCTAAACCATAAAAATGAGATTACAGTTTAAAATGTGTTTAACATGCAATGTGCTTAACATGAATTCAGCTGATGAGTATCACATCCAACACATTGCTATAAGTGTATTCATTTGCTAAGATTATCATTGCTAAATACCACAGACTAAGTGGCTTAAAAGAAAAATAGTTTTCTCCTAGTTTTAGGGGACTAGAAGTCCATGAATACTGTATAGGCATGTTTGGTTTGTTCTGAAATCTCTATCTTTATTTTAGAAAGATGACTTCTCACCATGTCCTCATGTGGCTGAATCCTGGGCTGTGTTGTACACATGTCTGATTTCTCTTTCTGATAATTTCTGTATCAATCTCTCTCTTCTAATCTCTTCTTCTTATAAAGACACCTGTCATATTGGATTGGGGCCAACCTTAGTGATCTAATTGTAACTGGTTTATCTTTTTAAAAGTCTTATGTTCAAATATAGTCATATTCTGGCATACTAGATATTACAGGCTTAGCATATGAATTTTTCATTTCACTCGAGAAGGACATAAGTCAATATTGATTTCCAGTGAACCAAAGGGAGTCAGGGACACAAACCATGGAAATGTATCAAAAACATGAGTTCAAGTGGGACCACATCTACAGATTCTGACTAAAACGACGAAATGCCCACCCACACAGCCACACACAAAAAAACCTCACAAATATGCAGACTCACACTGACAAACAAAAGCCTCAAAAATCCCCAGCTATAATATATATCTTTGATTTTAGTGATTAGTGAGTTTCATAGTAGAGGTGAATATAACTGGAGTCTTATAGGTTATTAAAGTTAAAAGTTCAAATGTGTTTGAATTTGATGCACCTTTTTTTGTGACATTTCTCGGAGACACATGTTTCACACAGACATACACAAATGTTATATTTTCTAGGAACTACAGATAGAGGCAGAATTCTGAAACACAGCATTTGAAATGAACAATTAATTTATGTAAATTATGGAAGTGCTGTAAATCTATATTGTGGAATCAAACACAATTTGTAGATATTAATACCATTTAAAAAGATTTAATGTAGAAATGACCAATTGTATCAGATTTTTTTTTACATTTTTCTGTTAAATAACAAGTTTACTAAGGATGTCTAAAGATCCAAAAGTCATCAATAAATAAATATGCAATTTTTGTTTCAGATTATATCAGCCTATCCTAAATAGAGTAACTTCCTAATTGCTTATAGATTTAAAATTTTCAGAGAATTTTTAAATTGATTTTTAAGTTACTCTGTTTCAATGTGTGCTGTTCACTAGATGAAATAGCTCCCTCTGATATTGCCAGCAGAGAAAGACCAGGGAAATAGGAGAAGCATGTTATCAGCTTGATTCTAACTCCTTGATGCATTCTGCTTTCTTCATCCATTTAGTGTAGCTTTCTTTGAACTCAATGAATCATCTTTGTGATGCAGTAATAGAGGGAGTTTAGGGCAATGAGAATTCAGCACATGGAGTGAAGGCTTGGAGTCTTTTGCCTTCAAAAGAACTAAGCCTTCAAAGTGTTCTCTCCCTTCAATGACAGATTTAAGTCCAAAGGGCAGAATTTTCAAGAAAAGACCAAGAAGGACTTGAGTAAATGAAATTCTCACAGTAGAATCGAAAGAAAATTTTGTTGTATTAAAGCAACAGAAATTTCAGAATTTTTGGTGTCAAGGCAATACAATTAGATTCAGTCTCAAAACTCATGAAAACAGCTTTCAGAATGACATGGGGTTAACAATCTCACAGACATTTTCACTTTGAGATCCATATTATAGACCTCGATATCAAAAGGCATTATGCAAATTGATCTAGCAGTAATGAGGTTTAATTCTTCTGAGACCATTGGAATGTATAAAGAATGTCTCTCAGAATTATTTGACTACATAATGGGGGTTTGGAAAATTTATCCATTACCAGCCATCTCCCATTGGTTGAATCTTGCTAATATCTCTTTACATTTTATGTGCTAATCTGCCAGTGTCTGCAATTTTTGAAGAGCCCTAAGGCCAAAAGCAGAAATGCAGTGCACAACCAGAAACAAATGCTGTCAAGTCAAAGTGAGTTCAAGCCTCCAAAGAATTGTGTATCCCCAAATCCTTGAAATCAAAGGTGGGATTGGGAAGATTTGAAAAGATACCTGCAGCAGTCAATGACTTGCAACATGCTAATATGCTCACGATTTACATATAAAGGTTCTACTGTTAATGAGACTTTAAGGGGGTAAAATCTCTAATTAAATCTCTTACAAAGACTTAATGCACAGAGTTAGAGAGACATGCTGTAGACCCACTGGTACATTGTTATCGATAATCATCATTGTTCTTCTCTATCATCTCTTCTAGATTTCTGTTACCCTCAGCGAGGGCTGCAGCTAGAAAAGTTTCTTTTCCTATTTATGTGACCTTCATGCCTGCAGGATATAAGTTCTTAATTTTCCTGCCTTGATTACTCTGTTCTTTTAATTGACCACTCATCATATTCACTATGCAGAAAGACAAGTAATTCCACACTGATTTTCAAATTCACACATGCACCCATCATGTGCGAGCAATTCTAGCACATCATAATAAACTTTGTTTTATTTCTCTAATTTCTTATTCTTCTAGTCCACTGGACTGAAGAACACAAAGTAACTGGGTACTAGCTCTTTAATTTTAACCATAGGAATCTACTATAGATGCTTTGCTTCATGGCCCAGATTCCCTTCAGGACTAAAGTGTTTTTTACCCATCAGCTCAAAAGAGTTTCTAGGCTGACAGCCAATCTTATTGGGGATTTGTCCTTTACTGACAAGACAGTTATCTTCTAAATGTTATAACTCCTTTCTGGGAAAGTCTACACTCCAAATGGAACAGAAGTAGAAAAATGAAGATCTGGTCTCCATGCCCCACTGTGTGAGAGCTCTGAATACAACCCCAACTTTACAGTCATTCATGGAATATGCTAAGGCATTGTATTCATTGCACCTCAGTCCAACTTCTCCCTCTGCCCAAATGATTTTCACTCCCCCCTAGAAATATTGATCCTTTGAGCACTCAATAAATCTCCTGCATGTTGACCTCCAACTCAGAGTCTCTTTCACTGGGAATCTAATTTGTGGTAGTTGATAAAAATCATGATTCAAAAAACAGTGCTAAAATGGGATTTTTGGATCCTGTTATTTTCTATCAGCTGGCAATAGGGACCAAACCACTGGCTAGAGGAGGAGCTCATGCAGTACCTGGCTTAAGGAAGCACTGGAATTCCTTAATCTTTCCTGGTGGTAAACAGAAACACATTCTGTTAGAAGAAACTATTCTACTGAGTGGGAGAAATAATAATTGTAAGGACAATGAAATTTGATGGCTGTTGCTAAGGGAAATTGATATTTCTTAAGGAGAGTTAATAAAGTATTTAGGATCATTATCTTTCAAAGGTGAAAGGCATTGGAGAAAAAACCATTCTCCAATGTTTATTCTGAAGCTGTAGGGCAGATAAAGCTTAGGTTTAGGTCAAGAATGAAATAATTAGTACAGCAAAGCTTCAGGTGAATTTGTAGCACTAGCATGTCAGATATGCTAAGATCATAGGTTTAGAAAGAATGTAATGCTGCAATATGGAGTGAGGACACTGTTAATTCAATAAAAACACTGAATTTCCAGATTTTTTTGATTGAATGTACGGTGTTGGTACAATCATCCCTTTCAGAGTCTACCACTTCCCTCTAGCTTCAGTGTGATAACTTCTAGTCTACAAGAAAGAACACGCAAGCAAAACAACAAGCAAAACAGAAAAAATATGTGCACCCATTCAGGAGGTTCTGCCATTCTGACATTCTTTCTATCCAGTGGTCTAACATAGTAACTAGGGTCGAGTTACAATATAATCCACTGAAGAATTACTGGAATTGCTACGGGGGCATGGGATCTGAGCTCTGAAGGAACTGTAGGACCTAATACATCTACTGGCAGGACCCAGGAGAGAAGGGAGAACTGTAAATGAACGTGCAAAGTCAAAGGGTATGCAATATAAAATTGTATGAGGGAAAGTCAATAATATGAGAGTTTTCTCTTGAGATATAGGATTTTGATTTCTGGCAGGCAGGATTAAAAGATAAAACTGAAAATACTCAAAGTGAAGTAGAAATGCCAGAATTGCAAGTATAAATAATTATAAAATGCATGAAAATAAAGATCATCATTTTAAGTGAAATAAGCCAGGAACAGATAAATAAATTCTACATGATCTCTTTCATATGTGGAGTCTAAAAATGTTGATCTCATTGAAGTTGGGAATGTAATAGTGGTTATTAGAGTCCAGGAAATAGGGCAGAAGAAGGGAAGAGGAGAGGTTGAGCAATGAGTATCAATTAGAGTAGGACAGAAGAAAAAGTTCTGTTGCACTACTCATAGTAAGGTGACTACAGAAAACAATAATGTACTATATACTTGAAGAAAGAATTTTGAAAGATTTTACCTTAAAGGAATGATAAATGTTTGAAGAGATAAACAGGTTAAACTTGATCTACACATTGTGTAAAGTGCACATGGTTCAAAATATTACATTGTACCTCATTAATTTGTATAATTTTGGCATCTCAATTAAAATGAAATTAAAACAAGGATGTGAGATAAAAAGAAATGAAATTAGGATAAAGTATAAATTTCAGTTAATAAAAAGTGGCATAGAGAGTTAAATAGGCTGGAGTATATTTGTTGTGTAAAACCAGCACCCTAATAAAGGCTATATTTCACAAGACATGATATAAACTATCACATTTACCAAAAGATCAAATGTGGCACAAACATCACTGTGACGCTAAGCTCAGTAGGGGTTCTGTTCAGTAGTACATAGGGTGTTAAGGCAAGCATGCTACTATAGAACTTGTCTCACCAATTGCCATAGAGATAATAAAATCAGAAAATAATAGAGGTCAGGTAGAAATACTGGACCACCGTTAGTTAGTTGGCAGATACTATGATAAATAGCAAAGTTGAATTGTGATACAGGATACATGGTTCACTGAGAGATTTGGAGAGGATTAATAAAATACAGCATCCTAAGGACTACACTATATGGGCATCCCATGTATTTATGCTATGTATCATTGTGTATAATATATGCTATTTATCACTCTTCTATTTAACTAACCAGAATCAAGAATGCATGTGAAGGAGATTGAGTTTGTTAATCTTGATATCAAGATAATTTTCTGTCCATATTCTGACCTTGAGCCAGTTTCAGAATAGGACCTTTGACAGAGTGAAGACTTCGTACCTGAGCAGAAAGATTCTATAACATTGTAACAAAGGTATACAATAATGATAATTCTCATCTTTTCCCAGTAGGACCTTTGACCATGAAGTTATATAACCATGAAGCAGGTCAACAGGAATTCCAAAATATCTCAAGAATGATTTGTCAAAGGGTACAAATTAACATTGACAATAAAAGTGTTGTGATACCTGTTAAGGTTGGAACACAGGAGAAATGGGTAATAAATACAATCAAGAATCATATTTTAGTCACACTGGGTCCACTGCTCATTTTCATGGTTCTCATATAATTGCAATTAAAATATAAATATCTGTCATCTCCAATACATTGATCCTTTTTACTATAAGGACTACTATAGTTAAGAAATTTCCAAAAATAAACCTATAAGGGTTACTATAGTTAGAAATGTCAGAAAAGTCACCCCACCACAAGGAAAGAAATAACATCAAAATTAATATCTCATTCCTGGGGAAACGGTAACCATTAATGCCACATTTAAAAACCCATAGAGTGCATGGATGGGAGACCATTCGACAAGTTTGATCCTATTTAAAAAACTAGAAAAATCCTGGAAAGTGATAGTGATATTAAAAAAAAAACAACAAAAAAAACTATTTGTTGCTTCAGTAACTGCTATTGGAGTTACCACTAGTTTTCATTTTCCGTAGTATGCCTTCACCTCTCAAAATCCTCTGATTTCATCAGGTACTAACATAAGGTGAGTATGTACTCCACTGAGCATACTCTTTCATCACTATTATTATGGTAGATCAGAAATAATTCACCTTTACCTCCAGAGGACAAAAGTGTATATGAACAGGGCTTAAGTTAGTACCACTGTTCAAGATTTTAAGACAATTATATTTATTGCAATTGCTTTAAACTTAGTGATGCATCAGACTCAGAGACAAATTTATAGAAAAGGAAGTATGGGTGTGGTACATACATACACTGAACAGTGAGATGCACTGGTTTTATCACATGGTACCATCACACAGAGTGTTCTTGCCCAAAAGTAGCTAACTGAAGGCATAGCTGAGGTGCACTTGGGAGGTAACAACCTATAATTATAGGTTTCTATCCTCAGCAACACAGAATTTATGTTAAATCACTAAAAATTATATATCCTTATTCCCAAATAATACAACATTCGAGTTCAGAAACCAAAGGATAGAAATAGTTACAGTGATCCATTTGGAAAATTTTTTTGTCTCCTCTTATACCACTGAAATTGTCTACATTTTAATTAAGTTCCTGATTCAAGAAGAGGAATTGATTATTGAAACTTATTTGCCATACCTTCAAACCATTGGTATTTTATAGTATTCTGTAACTTCATAAATTAATTAACAACCCTTTGTATAACATACACACAGAAACTTTTTAGCCAAATCAATAACTGGCATTGCTTTCAATTTTATAAGTCCAGCTTATTAACTCAATTTAGGACAAAGATGATATAATCATTTTAATTTTAAAATGTATTATTATTTTAATTTTACATAATTATGAAATACAATATGGAAATTTGATATACTTCTGTAATGTAAAATGATGAAATCAAAGTAATTCACATTTCCATCTCCTTAAACATTTATTAAAATCTTTAATTGACATGAAATAATTATATATATTTATGAGAAACTGATACTTTAGGATTGTTTTTCAAGGTCTGTGTAGAATTCTGTTGGTACTTGATAGGATTGCATTTAATCTATAAGTTGCCTTATATAATATAAACATTTTCACCATGTTTATTCTTCTAATCTGTGAACATGAAAGGTCTTTCCTTTGTGTTTGTGTGTGTGTGTGTTTATGTGTCTGCTTAAAATGATTTAATTCAAATTTTATCTACAGAAATACTTTACTTTTATGGATAAATTACTTCCTAGATATTTATTTATTAACAATGTAAATGGGATTACTTTCTTGGGTGTTTTCTCAGTGAAACTGTTATTGTTGTTTAAAAATACTACAGACCTTCCTATTTTGATTTTTTATGGTGAAAAGTTAGTAAATTTACTTATCAGTTTTAAGTTCTAATAGTATTCCAGGGGAGTCTTACATTTTTCTGTATATATAGATCTTATGATTCACAAAAGGGGATAATTTTGCTTCCTACTTGAATATATTTTACTTCCTTTACTTGTTCAATTGCTTCTGCTAAAACTTTTAGTACTACATTGAAAAATAGTGTAAATGGTGAGAATGGACTTCCTTGTCTTGTTCCAGACCTTAGGGAAACACTGCTTTTCCCTTTTCAGTAAAGATATTTTCTGTGGATTTGTCACATCTAGGTTATTTTTTCCACTGCAAGGGATCAGACCCAAGGTTTTGTACATGTTAGGCAAGAGATCTACCACTCAGCTACACCTCCAGCTCTGAAGTATGCCTCTTGTATATTTTTTTTCAGGGTTTTGATTGTGAGGGGATGTTAAATTTTATTAAATATATTTCTTACATCTATTGAGACAATCATGTGAATTGTTTCCTTCATTTTGTTGCAGTGATTCATTTTGTTTACTTATTTGCATACATGTGGAACCATCCTAGCATCCCTAGGATATATCCCACTTAGTTATGATAAAGGAACTTTTTGATATGTTGTTGGATATAATTTGCTATTTTATAGAAAATGTTTCCACATATGTTCATTACATATGTCAGGATATAGTTTTCTTTATGTCATTGTTGTGTCCTTATTGATTTATATACCAAGGTAATACCAGCTTCTACAATGAGTTTGTAAGAATTTCTTCCCTTTCCAATTCAAGAAGAATTGATGCTATTTCTTCCTTAAAAGTTAGCAATTAAGCCATCTGTCCCCCTACTTTTCTTTTTTTTGGGGGGGAAATTTTTTGTTCCTGGTTCTATCTCATTATTCATAATCAATCTGTTCAAGTTTTCTATGTCTTTATAGTTCATGTTTTCTAGATTACATGTGTCCAGAAATTTATACTTCTAGGTTTTCTTTTAGATTTTTGATTTTGTAAAGTTATTTGTAGTAGTCCTAATGATACTTTGTATTTCTATTATAACAGTTATAATGTCTTCCTTTTCATCTATGATATGTTATAGTCACTTTTGCTATTGTATAATTTCCTTAAGAAATGGTGTCATCCAAAGGAATTGACTGCTAATAGGCCAAACATTGAACAATGTGTGATACTAGAACATTTTGGTGGAAAACTTGTTTTAGGCCTATGTATGACCACTTATTCATAGACTCATGGGGCCAACCCCGGAGTGGGTGAGTATAGAGGTTGTTTCATGTCCTCAAGATGAGGTATCCTGACCATCTGAGTGTCAAGAGTGTCCTTTGTAGAAGATACTTTCTTGTGCTAAAACATAGAAGCTCTAACTGCCTTCAAATTTCATACTTATTATCCTTATTATCTTTGGTTCATTCATTTTTCTCTTCCTCACACTCTCTTGTCTTTGACCTTCCAGGCTTCCTACAATCAGAACACTTCCCAGCCAGAGGTAAGAAATCATGACTTGGCTTTTCCTTGGTCACCAATTGTGTGTGTGTGTGTGTGTTTGTGTGTGTGTTTGTGTGTGTGTATTAATTAAATCAAGTATTCAAAGTTCTACTTATATAGGGAATTTTTCTCAATTCTGACATTTTGGACTGCCTGTGAGTGACAGGGCCATGAGTGAGTGGAGCAGTGATCAAATTATATCAAGGTATCACAGCATTCTAAACTAGTTTTCAATATGTGTTGTTCTCCAGAAGCTGGTCATAAAGGATCTTATGTAAGGTGATTGATATGCCCAGAATCAGAGACATTGCTACAACAGTGATAGGTGACATGAGGATTGAGTTTGCTGCTCATGAAATTATGGGAAAATACCAGAGGAAATTATCTCTATTGTATTCTTTCCATTAGAGAATAGATTTCTTCTGCAGCTATTCTATCTTATGGTGTCAGAGAACTGACATTATTAATCTGATGATGGGCAGCCCTGGGCACATCATCAGTTGATGATCAATAATTATGTGCTCTTCTTCTACAAAGGTCTAATATGAATCTAAATGTTGTTCTTTGAGTGGCAGTTATTTCAGAAATGCCCAAAGCATAGCTAATCTACAGAATCTTAGGGGATCTTTGCTATAAATTTCTTATGTATTTCACTCTCTAGAACATATGTATTAAAAGATCACCCAGAGCATTTACCAATTCATATTCACTATACTCAATTTTCATTTCATCACCACAGTGGATCAGTGAACTGTACAAAATTTTAAAATAATCAATATCCCTGTGGACCCTGAGGCAAAGATGGAATGCTCATCACTCTACATCCCATGTAATAGGGAACTGCTTTGATCTTTTCTATTGATGGGAATTGAAAAGAAGGCATTTGCCAGGTCAATAGACACATATTAAAGATCAGAAGCTATATTGATCTATGTCTGTAAAGATACCACTTTAAGCAGAGTACCCACACACTCCATGATCCATCTGGATTTTAAAAGGACTAAATATGAATTGAATGGAGATATCATAGGATTAATCATTTTGCCTCTTTTATTCTTGGAGGACAGTGGTAATCTCTGAAAGCACCTCCCCCTGGGGTTTAGTACAGCTTCTGATGTATAATATCAGCTGGGCTTTGAAGAGAGGCCTTTCAGGGTCTTCTATTGACTATTCCAACAATGTATTCAAAGAACAGGAGAGAAGTATTAGATTTCTCCAAATTCCTGGTATTTCCAAAATAATTATTCAAAGAATGACAGAAGTCATAACCAGGCTTAGATTAAGACTCCAGGTGCCACCTGGATTTTACAATTTTCCTCTCTAAAATAGGAGGAAGGACTAATACTTTACATGATATCAACATGATCTCCAACAGTCTTTGAACAGATTGGATATATATCTTTCCTTGATAAAACTTACCATGTATATTTTTGTGACATATTAGAATATACATATGTATATATTCTCTATATGTATACCATATATATATGTATATATATCATCATCTCATATAGTCAATAATCAATGGGCTTTCAGCTTTACTGTCTGGATTTGCCAAACTGTCTTTGCAAATTCAATAAGAATATTTTACTGTGCTCTTTCCCTCTTTAACTCTTATATTTTCCTAATGTTTTTTTTTATTTATACTTCATCAGAACATAACTCATTTAAATATTTCTCTTTCACCTTTGTCTCCATCTTTGTTTTGTTCTTAAAATTGAAATGTTATATCACGTGCCTACATCAATGCTTTTGCTAAGATTTTCTTATTTCTTTTTTGTGAGAGGGAGCACATATTGCAATAGATTGATTCTTCATGGAAACCCGTGTATACAGTGTTATTTGTATTTTTATATATTCACAATTGCATTTATTTTAATATACAATAACAGGAAGAGAATTTGGTTGGGTTTTATATCCTTGATGCATACTTTTTTACTTTTGAATATATGCTCCATTGTTCTTATGATCAATATGTTGCCTTAGATTCTAAGATTAGTCTTTACCAGTATAACTCTCTTGTTTGTGTACTTGATATCAGAATTTCATGTGGCCTCTGAACATTGGTTACTATTATTAAACTAATAAATATTATTACATTTCTTATAGTCAACTCTTTATACTTTATCAGATCTATTAGTATATTGAAATATTTTTTATTGCACTAAAATATTTATGGAAAATCTGACAGCCATATATGCTTAGTTTAAAGAAATGTGGATATAACATACAAAAATTGCTTTCAGTCACTAAGATTGATGGTGTTTTGTCATACAGAAAGAGATACCTGATAAAGAATTGGCACCTAGAAGAAGGTATTGCCATAACAAAAACAAGCAAACAAAGAAACAAAATACATAACAAAAATTGTCATTGGGCATCAAATAGGGGCTAGTGAAGATTACTGGAAAAATGGCAACTCACATTTTATAGTATTGAAAAATTTTGTGTAAGTTATCTGCTGTAACCTGAAATATAGAAAAACATTCACTGAACTTATGAAATTGAGCAATGAAATTTTAAAGTAGAATTCCTAACTACCATCAAGTTCTTTTATTTCCAAATATAATCTCACAAAATAAATGGAAGAGCTAAAGAAAAATAAAAACATCTGAATTACAAACATAACTTAAAAGTAATATAGAGGATTAAGAATTTACTGGGTTTGAATATGAAACAGTTTCCAGAGTGCTGTCAGAAAAGTAGAAGCAACACTTTCACCACTTGTGTTCAACATAATCTTTGAAACTAGCTAAAGCAATTTGACAAAAGAAAGAAATTAAAGGGATACTAATTGGAAAAGAGGAGCTCAAACTATCTGTTTGCTTATGACATGATTTTACATTTAGAAGACTCAAAAAAATTCGCCAGAAAAGTTCTATAACTCAGAAATGCATTCAACAAAGTAGCAACACACAAAATGAACACCCATAAATCAATTGTGTTCCTATTCTCCAACAATGATCAGCTGAAAGAGAGATTAGGAAAATTATTCCATTTACCATAGACTAAAAAAAAAAAAAAGAAAGAAAACTAGGGAATCAATCTAAAAAAGAGGTGAAATACCTCTATGGTGAAAACTTCAGAACACTAAAGAAACAAATTGAAGAAGACCTAAGAAGATGGAAATAACTCCCATGTTCTTGGATAGGCAGAATCAATATTGTCAAAATGGCCATACTACCAAAAATGCAATACAGATTCAATGTAATCCATATGAAAATTCAAATGACATTATTTGTAAAAAGTAAAAAAAAACAATCATGAAATTCATCTGGAAAAATGAGATGTCCAGAATAGGCATAGCAATCTTTAGTGAGAAACATGAAGCAGGAAGCACCACAAGAGCTATAGTTACAGAGCTATAGTTGATGTAGGACAGATGAGGCTGGACACCTGAGGAATTAGCAAGAAGCAGGTTTATTGGCTGCAGGGTCCTTAGGGTCTATTGCCTAAAATTCTCTGGACCGTGAGTCTAGAAATTATTAGAACTTTATACTTTGTGGATGGGGGTCCTTAGGGTCTATTGCCTAAAATTCTCTGGACCGTGAGTCTAGAAATTATTAGAACTTTATACTTTGTGGATGGGGAGTAGGGGGTTTGGAAGTTTACATTTTTGCCAGAATCTACATAAAAATATTTTTTTCTTTGAGTTCTCAGAGAGTGGTTTTGTCTCATTTTTTAGAACAGTCAGAGGTTTTACATGTTTTGCCACATAAGCAGGAGTAACATCATCAAGTACATGATCAAGCTTAGCTTTTGTAAGATAGAACCACAGGAGATGGGAAGTTCTAACCACACTGAACTCTTTTGCAGAAATCTTTGCTGATATTCTGTTTTTTGTTTTTGTTTTTGTTTTTTTGCTGTTGTTTTTTGTTTATTTATTTATTTTTGATATTCTGTCAACAGGAACAATTATAGTGAGGGTCTCTGGAGAAGCTTAATTAAGATGCAATCATGGACCTGGCATGTTGGCATACTGTTCTAATCATAGTGGCCCGGCAGTCTGAGGCAGGAGGATCATGAGTTCAAAGCCAGACTTAGCAAGTCAGTGAGGCCCTAAGCAACTCAGTAAGAGCCTGTCTCTAAATAAAATGTCAAAGCACTCCTGGATTCAATACCCAGTACCAAAAAAAAAAAAAAAAAGAAAAAAGAAAAAAAAAAACAGATTGGTGGAAGAGGAGGCGTCATTGCATAGTAACAAAAACAGCATGGTATTGGCACCAAAATAAACATAAAGTAGACATAAAAGCCAATGTAGCAGAATAAAGGACACAGTAATAAATCCACATAAAAACAATTATCTCACACTATACAAAGGTGGCATAAACATACATTGGAGAAAAGATAGCCTTTTCAAGAAATGGTGCTGGAAAACTGGATATCCATATGTAGTAGAATGAAATTTAACCCCTGTCTCTTATCTTGCACAAAACATAACTCAAAGTGGATCAAAGTCCTGGAAATTAGACCAGAAACCCTGTATCAAGTAGAAGAAAACATAGGCCCAATACTCCAACATGTCAGCTCAGGAAATAACTTCCTTAGCAAGACACTTAAAGTGCAAGAAGCAAAATCAATAATCAATAAATGGGATCACATCAAACTAAAAAGCTTATTTACAGCAAAGGAAACAGTCAAGAACATAAAGAGAGAGACTACAGAATGGGAGAAAATCTTGGCCACCTGCACCTCAAATAGGGCATTAATTTCCAGAACATTTAAAGAATTCAAAATATTTAACACCAAAAAATAATAATAATAATTCAGTCAATAAATGGACAAAGGAACTGAACAGACCCTTCACTGAAGAAGAAATATGAATGGTCTGAAAATATATATGAAAAATATTTACCATCTGTAGGAATTAAAGAAATGCAAATTAAAACTACACTGAAATTTCATCTCACTCCAGTCAGAATGGGAAGAATACAAATGACAATGAATGTTAGGGAGGAGGTGGGGGGAAAGGTATACTCAAACATTACAGGTGGGACTAAAAATGGGTACAACCACTCTGGAAAGCAGTATGGAGATTCCTCAAAAATCTAGGAATGCAACAACCATTTGACCTAGGTATCCCATTCCTGAATATATATCCAAAAGATTTAATATCAGCATACTTCAGTGATTCAGTCACATCAATGCTTATAGCAGCTCAATTCACAATAGCTAAATTATGGAACCAATCTAGGTGCCCTTCAACAGATGAATGAATAAAGAAAATGTGGCATATATGCACAATGGAGTACTACTCAACCTTTAAAGAATTTAAAGAATGACTTTATGACACTTGCCAATAAATGGATGATCTGGAGACTATACTGCTAAGTGAAATAAGCCAGTCCCAAAAAGTTAAAGATCAAATGTATTCAATGGTATGCAGAAGCTAACCTACAATAAGGGAGGAGAGAAGAACAGAGATTTAATAGATTAGACAAAAGGGATGAAGGGAAGGGAGGGGTTTTAGGAAAAGGAAAGACAGTAGAATGAATCCAAAATGATTTTCCAAGTACTTATATAAATATACCATAGCAAATCCCACCATCATAAATATCCTCAAGAATGGGGTTCCAGTTAGAATAAGATATACTCCTTGCTTGTATAATATATCAAAATGAATTTTACAGTCATGTACAACTAAAATGAATCAATGATAAAGGAAAGATATAGGCAAAAAATTCAAATCAAGTCAATTTAAGACTCTTTCTGAAGGAAGGAAGGAAGGAAAAGAAAGAAAGAAAGAAAGAAAGAAAGAAAGAAAGAAAGAAAGAAAGAAAGAAAGAAAGAAAGAAAGAAAGAAAGAAAAAAAGAAAAGAAAAGAATTGAGAAATAATTATGGCAGTGCTCATGATAGACTTTTCAACAAGTGTTTGTAGCATCACAAGGCTTTGATCTACAATGTAATTCACTCATACTCAGGTTACCCTTGAATAAGTCTGAAAGAGAGGCCAGTCAAAAAGAACGATGGAGTTGGATCAGAGGTATAGGCAGATAATATTTTTTAAGAGGGTTATTAGACATGTCAACTCCTTGTACTAAACGACTTGCAATTGTTCAAGTAAGATTTGAGAAAAAAAAAATCCCTCACTTTGGCCTTCACTTTTTATGAGTTTGAGAAAGTTATACAGTAAGTTTTATTTCCTGACTACTTTTCTAAATAAGTCAAGATAGAAAACTGTAAAGATCCCAAACGGTTGAGCAAATACCATGGAAATAAGTGACACTTTGCAGGAGGATGACCCTAAATAAGAACAGTCCTCAGTCCTCTGCCCCTGCAGAAAGACAGAAAGTATGGTTGTTGAAATGAGATGTGGATGCTTCCCTTTTACTTATCAGATGGAAGCGTTTACTGCTGTCACTCTGTTCCCGTCTCACCATTGCATGTAGACTATTAGAGTTTGAGGAAAATGACTTGTCTTTTAAGTTCACAGGTGTCTGAACCAAAAGAAGTCATATTCTACGAATCACTTCCAGGTCCAACAGAGAGCATGATATGCTAGTTCAAGTACATGGTTGTCAAGATGGGAAATCACTCTCTGGAAACCAAGGTGGGCAGAGGAAATTCAACTGTGGGAGATTCAAGGATGCTTTGGATAAGAAATCTACTTGAGAGTGTGATTTTTAAAACTGTCCCAATTGTTCCCACCTTCTGTAGCCATAGCTATAGCAATGACTTTGCAGCTCCTCCCAGGAGAAACTGTAATCTATTTTTGTATGATTTTAATCCAGGAGGAGTATTAAAACACAACAGAAGTAATGATGCTACCACAGAATTTTGAGACCAGAGAAATTCATAAAAAATGCCACAGTTGCTTCCAGAAAGAAATTGAAAAGGTGGATTAGTACAGGGCACTGAAGGTGGATTAGTATCAGTGGATTAGTACAGGGCACTGAAAGTGTTGTCATTATTTCCCATCTGTTATATTTTTGATGTGTTGATATGTTACCTTTGTTTTTAATCTGAGACATCACTGCTAATTTTCACACTAATTTCCCCATTTCATAAAATATATTCAAACTTTGACCTCAAATCCAAGAAATTGTCTTATTTACTCTGATTTTGTTGGCATTTGATTGTTTTAGGTTGTTACTCCACATTTTCAATAATTAGGCATGAGTGTAGCTCAGTGAAGGAGGGGGGAAGCTTAGCATGTACAAGACCCTATGTTTAGTATCCACCATAAACAAATAAATCCTTAAAAAAAATCTTCATTTGTATCTAAGTTTCTTTTTTTTTTTTTTTTAACTTTTCAACACTAACACTATACAATTGCAGGTACATTCTTTAATGCTCTAGCACATTGCTGACATAGTTATTATGATCAACAATAAGAAAATAAATATGTATATCCTATTCATCTTCAGTAGATATCCAGATGTTTCTAACATATGCAACATTAGAAAGGATATGCTAGCAATGAATAAATATACAGAAAATTGTTTTTGCAGCATTGCATAACGAAACTCATTTCTAAAGACTGGCTGTAATTTAGGAAACTCACTCCTGTTATAATCTCTGGAGCTAAATGCCAGAGCAAGAGATTTAAAGTAATATACAGAGGTGATTTGCTCTTTCTATTAATGTGTTCCCTCAAAGTCATTGACTGTGTCAGAGATGAGCCAGAATGACTTTCCTTCATAAGAACTAATTTTCCTTGAGTAAATTTGTTTAAATAAAGCCAATAAAATTTTGACATATACTGATTTTTTTTCCTTTTTTTGCCACAAGGAAAAACACTTCATGATATTGCCTCCTTTGGAATATTGATGAACTCTTTTCATTTTTATGCACTGATTGAAATGTAAAAAATGTTTACTATAAGCTCAAAGCAACATTATCTAAATTTTAGTGACTTACTTTTATTAAACTGAGCCATGTGCTTAATTTGTTACTTTCCATGAAGAAATAATAGTATATCTAAAGAGTAGATAAGTTTTAATTATTTTTGTCCTACTTTATCAAACACTAGGGGGATTTTATGAAAATAGGAAAAAAGTATGAACTTGAAAACTAATCAATAGGTTCCTTAAATCTCAACAAAAGAATTAATAATTAATATGATTAATATAATCTTTAAATCTCTCTACACATATGTATGTAACAAAAAATTTTAAAATTTTTCTAATAAGAGTTACTACATACAGAAATTAGAAAAAAAAACTATAGAATAAAATGTTCCTGGAGTATATATTTTTGAAGAAAATTTAAAAATAAATAATATGATCCATGCATCTACTTCTTAAAGACAAG
The DNA here is from genome assembly GCF_902686445.1 of Sciurus carolinensis. Lineage (NCBI taxonomy): Eukaryota > Metazoa > Chordata > Mammalia > Rodentia > Sciuridae > Sciurus > Sciurus carolinensis. The sequence continues at coordinate 99,649,524 of NC_062223.1, read as the reverse complement.
TACTATTTTGTTAGACTCAATCAACATAACATAAAACAATCCAGATAACACAAATATTTCACTACTGAATATTAACATTGGTTAAAGAAATAAGAGAAGAGATAAAAAAATGAAGAATATATTTAGAGTTAATACAGAAGAAAAAATCAAGCCATGTGGGGAAAATAAGAGCAATAAAATGAAGAAACCGAGTAAGAGGTCCCTTATTTATATATACAATAGTGACATAAAAAGCAAACTATTAAAAAATATTGTATACATTTGACTTAAGTTTGAGATGAAGACTTTAGCTCTTTTCTATACAATGAATGGAAAATATAATTTAAAATGAGTAATTTCAAATTTTTTCTAATACACTTACTGAAACAGTAAAATTCACTGTTTAAGAGTACAACAAGCCAATGCAAACTACCAAACTTAAATAAATACCTATAGAACCATAAACTCCATAATGATATGTAACATTTCCATCTTCCCTAAAGGTTTCATTACTAACTTTTTATTTAATCTCATATCCCCAATTCAACTACCACCTCAGGCAACCATTGATCTTAATGTGATTTCTATAACTATCAGTTTTGTCTGTTCTATTATTTCACACAAATGAAATAAATCATAGTTTTTTTCTCAGCAAAATGTTTTAAATAATCATCAAGGTTCTTGTGTGACTCAGAGGTCCATTTGTTCTGACAGTTGAGTAGTATCCTACTTTTGATTATAGTATGATATTTTTATTTCTTAACATATTTATGGACAAGAGTTCTTTGTAGTTAAAAAATGTCAGGCATCAGAATGTGTTGAGCATATAAACACACACACACACAAAGTAGATTTATTAGATCATATAAGTGTGTGATTTTATCCAACATGGTTTAATATTTTATATTCTCGTAAGCAAATTTATAATAGTTCTAATTGCTCCACAACTTTACCAACAAGTGTTATTTTCACTTTGTAACTTTGTCATTCTAATGGGTTTCAAATAGTATTAGCTTGAATTTATTAAGACCTAGTACTGAACATTTTAAAAAGATCACATTGGATAATCTTAAAATCTCATTTGAAAATATTTTCTTCAATTATTTTTGTCTTTTTTTCATTTGTTCAGTCTTACTTGCTTTCCAAGAGTGTGTGCACATTCTGAAAACAGTACTTTCTAGGACAAAAGTGTGTTGAATATTTTTTCACCAAAAGTGAGAAACTATTTTCATTTTCATTTTCTTAATGGTGTTTTACAAGAAACAGATTATTTCATTTTGATTAAGTCAAATTTATTAATATTTTCCTTCACAGAATTTTTTTTGTTTGTATAAGAAAAAATTACTTCAGATTTACAAAGACATTATATTGTGTTATTTCTTGGAGATTTATTTAGCTTTTATGTCAATAATACACCTAAATTCAATTTTTGAATGGATTTTTCATTATTTCAAAATTTCTTATGTATTAAAATATTCAATTTTTCAAAACCAAATGGTGAAAAGATTTTCTTCCCATTGAATTGCATGAGTATTCTTTTCATAAATCAACTGAATGAATACACATACTTCAATGTATAAATTTCATATTTTGTTGCATTTATCCATTTCTCTATGTGTATGCAGATAACATGTTCTATCCATTCTTGTAGCATTCTAATAAATTTCTAAACAAAAATCTCTAAATATGTTTTTTTTCCCAAATATATTGTTTTCACCCTCAACATTATTTTCACTGTTTCCATACAAATATGGGAATTAGTTTTTAATTATAAAAATTTGGGGCTTAGCATTAAATTTCTGGATGAAATTGTGAAATTTGACATGTTGAACCTACTGAGTCTTTCAAGTAATAAATAAAGATATGTATGAATTTATTTATATAACATATAATTATCCCTTATGACATTTTCAATTTTTTTTATAAAGGCTTTGCGCTTCTTCATACTTATCCTGAGTACTTCCCATATTTAATATTATTTTAAATGATACTTAAAATTGATTTTCCATTCTTCACACTTGTATACATAAATTAACTATTTTACACAGACATTGTAATCTCTAAAATTGTTAATTTTTGTAGAACTCAAGGTTATTTTTCTTTATTTAAATCAGTATTTTTTCATTCTTTTATTATTTTATTGCATTGACTGTGTGATTTCAGCACATTATTATTAAGGAAAATTTTTTTTTTATACATTTAGTATAATGTTATCTACAGGTTTTATATGCATGTTTTTAATCATGCTAAGTTGCTTCTTCCACAAGTTTTCTAAAAGTTTTCATGAAAAAAGAGTGCTGAATTTTGTCAAATTGTTTTCCTAAATCTTTTGAAATGTTCATATATTTTTCCATAACTACAGAGAACTGAGCCTGTATTTCTGGTTTGTATATTGTTGTTTACTATGGATTGTCTTTGTTATATATTACTGGATTGAATTTGTTATTATTTGCTTAGGTATTTTTGCCCTAATGTGTTCAGGAGTTTGGTATATATTTTAATTATTTTAAAATATTTGATAGTGCTACACAAACATAGCCATCTGCTTCTGAAATTTTCCTTATGGTAAGATTCTAATTAAAAGTACAATTTAACTAGTTTACAAGGCTATTTAGATTGTGTCTTCTTATATAATACATATTAATTTATTTTTAAATAACTTTGATAATTCCATGTGAACTGAATGATTTATGAACATTAAGTTGCATATTAAATTACCTTAATATTATTTATATACCTATAATAATATTTTCATTGATGACTTTTTATTTTCTAGTATTGATAAATTGGGTTTTCCTAATTTTTTGATTGTTTATTAATGCAGCTAGAGGTTTATCAATTTCATTAATTTTTCAAAGAACCAGGTTTTGATATCTTTAAATTTTTTTGTCTGCTTTGTGTTTGTTGATTTGACTTTATTCTTATTATTTATTTTTGTATTTCATTCAATTTTATCTACCTTTTCTGGCTTCTTAAGATAGAAATTTAGGTAATTAGCTAAAATATTATTTTTAAAAATTATAAGCATTACCATCTATCCATTTTTCTCAAAGCTTTATTCAGAATGGATACCACAATTTTGATATATTTTGTTTTCATTATTATTCAATTCTTATAATCTAATTCCCATTGAAATTTAACAAAATGATTCCTAGTTCAGATTTGCTTTGGTAAAAGAATATACTGTATATAAATTCAATCCTTTAAAATTTATTGATACCTGTTTTATGGCCCAATATATTATCTACATCAGTGACCATTTAATGTATATTTCAACATGATTTGCATTCTCCAAATGGAATGTGTTCTACCAAGGCCAGTTAGACTAGCAAGTTTGACAGAGATCTCCTAGTTTATCCTTACTGAGATTCTCTCTTCAGTTTTCACTTGCTAAGAAAGAAGTGTTGAAATCCTAACTATATTTGTGCATTTCTTACTTCTTTCAATTCTGTCAGTTTTTGCTTTATATATTTTGAAGCCCTATAATTAGATGTAATAACATTTTTCATTATTATGTCTTCTTGTTGAAATGACACTTTTGTCATTATAAAATATCTCTGTTTATCTTTGGTAAATTACTCCTCAGTTTTGCCTTCCCTAATAATAATACAGGTTTCTTATAATTAGTGTTTGTATTGAATATATTTTTCTATTAAAGTGCTCTTTTTGTAGAAAGATCAAAACTTCTCTTGGTATTCTGCATGATGATATCCGCTTTGTATTTGATTACTGAATTTAGTCCATAGTTGTATGATTTGTTACTTTAATTTGTTTATATCTGATTCTTAAGATTTTATTTCCCTTATATGCATGCCTTCTTTTAGATAGTCTTTATTAGCAAAATTTTAACCTTCTGGATCATTAGCTATACCTCTTTAATTTTCTAGTTATAGCTCATGATTTATATTGTACCTCATTAAATTATTAATCTTCATATGTCATACCATTTCATACAATGTACAGGCACCTTTTTAACATATGATTCCATTTTCTTGTCCCATTCCTGTGCCTCTGTTGTTGCACATTATCTCTACTTTTAATTTTAGCTTCAGAAAACATTGTTATCCAAGAAGAAATCTCTAGGTTCATAGCAACAATAGTAGATTAGTCACTTGAGGAATAAAAACCATTGTTATTTACCTCTCCTCATTACTTTTTGTGGTCGAAGCACCAAGAACATTCGTGTTACTGTGGAATTTGTAATAATGCAACATTTCAGTCTCATCCATATATTAATTGCAAAGCTATAGATTAATAATAAGTCCTTGTGACTTATGTACTTCTTAAAAACTTAGAATGATTGTTCTACTTTAAATTACAGTTTTCTGAGAAACAAATGAGTTATTTCGTACTTCTAAATCATGGAATTTCTGAGAAGAATTTTCTAGTTTCTTTTAGAGATTTGTAATTACTTTCAGATAATAAATCCTTTTACAGATTTTTTTCAAAGATATTTTCAATTTAAGTAATTGTGATATTATCCTCCTCCAGTAAACAGCCAAATTCAATTTCCATAACACTTTTCCAGAGATAATTGCTTTATTACAAGTGAGTCATTAGGTTCTCATGTAAATCTGAGTCAGAAAAAAATTTTTATCAAAGTTCTTGTAAATATCTAAGAGAAAGAAGTTAACTATCAAAAATTTATATCCTGAATATATATATCCTACATCTTCAGAAATGTCCATTAAATTATTTTTAACTTTTTCCTAATCCCATTGGAAAGTGTTATATTTGGCACCTGTAACACAAATTTATAACCGGTATGTTTACTGTGGTACCAACATATAGATAAACTCCCACTATATCCAGTATAATTAAATACGATTGAATGAACAGGTATGATAAGTTTATCTGAAAGACCTCCTATAATTTGAATATTATTAGTAAATCCTGGAATAAATTCTCCAGTCCACACAACTGGGTTTACTAAAGGTGGATCTAGGAAATAAGTCCACTAAGTTTCCCCATGAATCCTACTTACCCGACAACTCTATAAAGCCAGCATAGTAACATTGTGGCTGAAGACTTAGGGCCTTCTCTGCTGTTTATCTGTTCAACCTGATGTGTCAGATTTTCCAGTTGTTTGAAATGCACATCCAAATCTTCCATGGTGATGTTGAACTGCACATTCAGGTACCCAGAAAAGATGAGTTGTACCTTCCAGAAAAATACAACAATGGTCTCTGCACCCTATTATTACTGAATCTGTTCCATTCCATTATCTTGTTTGTAAGTTTCTCCACTGATGAGGCCCTATGGACCTATTGCTACTCCACTCATGTGTCGCTCAGCAACAGTATGACCTACAGCATCACAATTTTAAAAATTTCACACAGAGAGCATGATTCAAACAATTTTGTGGGGTTTTAATCTCCTTTTTGTTTTTGTAATTGTAATTTAAGGGACAAATGAGATTGCTTTACAATAGCCTGCCCTTGGGGATTATAAGGAATACTTGTTTGGTGATCAACAAGATATTGATCACAAAACTGTTGAAAAGAACTAGCATAAGCTGGAGCATTGTCAGTTTTAATTTGTAAAGGATGACCCAGCACTGGAATAGATATTTAAACAGTGAAAAATGACTTAATGAGTATTCTTATGTGGCTAAGACAATTAGCAAAAATGTTGTAGTTTAAAAAGGGCATCATAATGAAAGAAGGCTCAGCTCCCACCAATTGTATGATTTAGTTCTGGTCTTTAATAATAAACTGAGCAACTAGATTATGGAATGGGATCAGCATAAATATTGGAAGTCAGTCTTATATCTTGTTTGTACTATAGATGATGACCTTATTACTTTACTTTTGTAAAGCATTAATAGACAATAGTTGTAAATGAAATTAACAGTAGCAAAAACATATTTAATCTGTACAATAGCTACCAAACAAGTAATTTTTTATAATTCCCAAACTTACACAGTTATAAACAATATTTTTTAATTTTAAGATTACAGTAATCCTTATAACAAAAATCTATTTTTGAACTTAATTTTAAATGAACTTGAATGGTTATCTTAACATGGAGTAAGGTGAGAGGCAGTCTTAACTTAGGTAAGGTGACCTCTTGACAAATCTTAGGTAAGGTGTTTTAGTTTTGAAACTGGTCTTTTGTCTCTTCTTGAATATTATTTTATAAAGTTTTTATATATCATTTTTGACTTTATATGAATCAGTTAACATAATTTAACATTACATTTGTAACATGAATCAATCCAGTTAAGAGAGCTTTTAAAGGGGAAATGGCAAAATGTTTTTATATCCCATTTTGATCATTTTTTAATAAACCAGGCTCTCCATATTTTCTTTTAAAAAAAGTACTTAAATTTACATCTCAGTATAAAGAGTAACACAAAATTTTGTAAGTTATGACATTATTTTTTTATCTAATTATAAAATATTAAGTGACATAAATAGATATCTAACCAAATTTGTTATTTTCATGTAAGTCTATAAGAGAGCACCATTACAGAGAACTTGAGTATGGAAGGCACCAGCTTGGTAAAATGTTCTTTTGAATCTTGCACTTTAAAGACTTGTATACTTGGGAGATAAGAATATATTTAGTATTTTAAAAAGCCAGTAACAGTGTCATAATTACACTCATGTTTTTATATTAACCAAGTTTAGTTTTTAAAGAAAAATTTGGAATCTGGAATGTAGTGTAATACTTTAAAATAGCAGTTGTTGTCTAACCAAAATTGTATAAACTTTAATTTGTTTAAGACTAGTTTTTCTAAATAATAAAACAACAGACACAAGAAATTATTTTGTTGAAATGAGAATAGGTTAAAGTTTTAAGAATTATTACTTTAGCATATACAAGATTAAACTACAGTTTATATCAGTACATTAATATTTGGCTTGTGTCTGGAGATAGAGTCAGTTTTTCTTTTCCCTTTCAGTCTTTATTTAGGACGCCCAATTAACCTCCTGAAATGTAGCAGAGGTCTGTGAAAAGAGACATTTTCTCTTATCTGTAAAGAGGCTGCATGCAGAAACTTGCCCCAACACCAACCTCACAGGTTAGAAACATTTATTTTTTTTAAAAAAAGAAAAAACCTTAAATAACCTTAATTGTATTAACTATATATAACCAATTTAACCCCAAATTGTTTGAAACTTGTCATCCAAAATTTTTTTATAATTTACTTAGACATTTACAGTTTTTTACTTTACTAGATCAAAACCCATTAGACTTCTTTCATATAAATCACACATGACAGAATCTTAACTCCCAGCAATTCTGTTTTTAGTGAAGACACAGAAGCAAAGCACTCTTAAAACTTTTTCATTAACCAATTTATAAAAACATATCTAATGTTTAAATATATTTTCTTATGGAATTTTAGTAGTTGATATTTTAGTATTGCAACTTTGTAAATTAATTACATGTTCTTTTATAACAAACACATTGATGAAAATTAATCCCATTTATATTAACTTTAATTCACTTAAAAATAAACACTGCAAAAGCAAAGATATCAAACAAATATAGTTAACAGTGTTAACCATCTCTTTCCTGTTGAAAAAAATTATTAGAAGCAATGGATATTATATTTTAGATATTTTATAGAAGCTAACACTTTGTTTGACCACCTAAAAAAACTTGTTAGTTAGTGATGTTAAAGACATCTTTATTTTCATCTGTTTACCCAATTTAGACTAAATATTTTTAAGTAACATAAATTTAAAAAAATTGGATCCATTATAATTTTAATTTTTATTTATAAGCACTCCTTTATATATGTGCTAATTTTAATACCACATACATGATCTATGGACACAGACACAATACAAGACACCAGTGTACACACATATACAAAACAGACAAGAAATGAAGAGTTTATAACTTTTTGTAAATGGAACTCCACAGGTAGGAGGTAATGTTACACATGTTTATTAAAGTCTCTGTTAGATTTAACCTGATAGAAATTAAAATATAGCCAATTAGACTTTTACATCATGTCTTAAATACAGCAGGCCTGTACAGTTGGAAATGATAGGCATAAAATCTAACAGCCATGAGGACACTGAAATAAAATATTTCAAATACACAGCTTATTGTCCTGATGACTATCAGATCCTCCCCTAACATCACCATATCTTTATCCATTTTTATAATTTTTAAGAGGAAATTTTTTAATGCATTTGAGAGGTAACCCTTAAAAAATTGACCTCTGAACAAAGACAGAGTGTAAAAACCTATAGTTACATAAAATAAAACTTATTAGAAAAAAAACATATTAATTTAGGCACGGAAGATCAAATGTGAATTCACCACGAAATCATGAGTTTGAAATTATAGGATTTTTTTGGAGGGGAGTAAAACAAAAACCATAATTACTCTAGTAAAGAGGCATGTAGAACATGCTCGTCTACTCAGAGTTTATGAACAGTTAGTTCACATGTTTAAAGAGTGTGGGAGCCTGTAAAATCCTTAGAAAAAGTTTTTTTTAAGAAAAGAAAAACTTGTACATTCAGAATCTTTTCATTGTTCTCACCCAGTATTGTAGCATTAGGGGGGATGTTAACAAAACAGTGTGGTAAACACAGTCTGTTAAGTTAGACCAGAAGAAACTTGGATTTAAACATGACATTTTTTTTTTTTTTTCCTTTAGCCAACAAAGTCAGAAAGAGCTTGAATTTAAAAGGGACACTTGTTTCCTGTGGTCTTAAATCTTGCAGGGTTCTCGGAAAGTGTGGTGTTATAATTTAAATTTTTTGGAGACCCTACCTGTGAGAGGTCTTAACTGAGGAGGTAAAAAATGTCCCTGTATATTTGTTTGTGATTTACACACATTAACCCAATGTTTACCATGAAGGCAACATGGAATTTGCCTTGGTTTGTTTTTATGACCAGGCAGCTGCTGACAATCTCTGGCCAAGTGTCCAGGCATGTCACAGTTAAAACACTTCCTTTTGGAATTTTTATTTTTTCAGGCAGGCTGCAAAACTTCTCTTAAAGCTTTGGCCAGAGTTTTAACTTTTTCCTGTCCCTCCTCCTTCCTGCTCTCAGGAGACGAAGACACTGATCGGGCAGGGGGAAGGGTTTCAGAAGATTCCTGAAGGCTAAAGACACTTTTCTAACTGTTTGTAGCCTTTAACAGCATTTTAAATGCCAGAAATTGTTGTGGGATGCAACTTAAGAACGATGGATCACCACTGAGAAGTCCAGATTTGAGAGTCTTTACTAGTTGGCTGGCTGACTGTCTCACACAATGCCCCCAAAATGGCTATAGGGAGAACAGCCCGTCTCATAGGTTTTCAGGGGTTTTTATACCATAAGTCAGTACATCAATCATGAATGTTTGTTGCTATGATTCAAAACTACAAACTAAGATCATGAGATCTAAAATCATAAGCAGAAGGGGAAGTGGGTCACGATGACTTTGTTGGGTACAAGTTAAAGAATGGTTACTAACATCTAGACAATCAATGTTGACATGGTACATTGTCTAAGAAAAAATAGGAACCAAAAAGGGAACAATTTTACATTATATAAGAATTTCCATTTTGTGTTGCCAAACATGGTATACTAAGCAGCTGTTGATGGGCACAGAAACAAGGTGTTCGCACGGAAGAAGCATTTCCTACATAAGATGGATTCTCAGGATAAAATGGAGTCTGTTTAGTCATTTCCCATATAGCCTGATCCATAACAATTCCAAGGAGTCAAATATGTCAACCCATCACAGAAATGAGGTCATAAGCTGACCACAAAGTAGAAGTTACCACAAGGATTTTGTCTGATCCCTATAGCTACGACACAACTGTTTACCAAGTTTCTCCCAAGTCTCTCCATCTACCTTTCCCTCCTCAAGGAACCAAAGAAAAGTTTTAATAACAAATTTTACAAACTATGACAATTGTGCCTTGCTTATGGTGCTGCCCCATGATTTAAACATAGTCTTAAGCATAAGTATAGGCATAGTAACATAGGGATACCTTTCTTTGAATCTTAATTGTTCCATATTTTACATTCACTCCTCTCCTTCCTTTAATTGATGTGAGTCTCTTTTAGGAGTGTCCCACTCATCTTGACAAATGAATTCTTGTATGATTGTGTCAGTTCCTGGTTCAGGTGCCAACTGCCACATCCTCCATGATGCTATATTAGGGGTTACACAAACATCTCAATGAGGGAATTATGAAAAGAAAAACAGACACAAAAGCAGAGGAAAAGCTGGGGCAAGGTGGTTCAGTCTATCTCTGGTGGAGGAAGACTGACTGTTAGCAAGCTCCTTACATTTATTATATAGGCTTTAAACATCAGAAGGATTTATTGTGATAAAACTTTTTCAAGATAAACAAACTGAGGGTAAAAGCAGCCCAGTTAGGGCTTATCAGATTGTGCCTATAATTCTCTACCTACAGTCTACAGGCATTTGAACCCAAGGTTATGAACTAATAAAATTCGTTGACTAGCAAATAATTTCCCTTTGAACAGGGTGTCACAATACAAGTGGTTAGTTTTCTTGGCATCTTTTCACTGAGAAATTCTCAAAAGAGGCATCGTCTCTGTCTCTGTGCAGTTAAAAGATCCATAATTCATTTGCTGCTCCCAACAAAAGAACTATGGTGATATTATTTCTCTTTAACTCTTTTGAAGAATTTGAGAAGGCAGGATTTTAGTTTTGTAAATGTTTGGTAGAATTCTCTAGTGAATTTACATGGTCTAGGGCTTTATTGATTTGATCTCTATTAAATGAAGCTATGCTCATTTTTAAATTTCTTCATGATTTAGTCTTTGTAGGTGTTATGTTTTTAGTAATTAACATTTCATCTGGGTTATTGCTGTGATTTAAATGTTTGTATTACCTTTAAAATTAATGCTAAACTTAATCTGAAATCCAACAGTATTAAGAGTTGGAGTCTTTGAAAAATGATTAGTCTATGAGGAATAATTGATAGGGTTAGTCCCTTACATAAAAGTTAAGAGAGAACTACACATCTCCCTTTTGCCCCTCCATTTCTCCTGTCACGTGAGAACATAAGAGTTCAACATGACATCTTGGAAGGAGAAAGTAGAGCTTAGTCAGACAGTGAAAGCAATAGTAACAAAAACGGCATAGTATTGGTACCAAAATAGACAGGTAGATCAATGGTACAGAATAGAGGACATGGACACAAACCCAAATAAATACAATTTTCTCATACTAGACAAAGGGGCCAAAAATATGCAATGGAGAAAAGATAGCCTCTTCAACAAATGGTGCTGGGAAAACTGGAAAAACACATGCAACAGAATGAAATTAAACCCCTATCTCTCACCCTGCACAAAACTCAACTCAAAATGGATCAAGGACCTCAGAATCAGACCAGAGACCCTGCATCTTATAGAAGAAAAAGTAGGTCCAAACCTTCAACTTGTTGGCTTAGGATCAGACTTCCTTAACAGGATTCCCATAGCACAAGAAATAAAAGCAAGAATCAACAACTGGGATAGATTCAAACTAAAAAGCTTTCTCTCAGCAAAGGAAACTATCAGAAATGTGAAGAGAGAGCCTACAGAGTGGGAGAATATCTCTGCCACTCATACTTCAGATAGAGCGCTAATTTCCAGAATCTATAAAGAACTCAAAAAACTCTACACCAAGAATACAAATAATCCAATCAACAAATGGGCTAAGGAAATGACCAGACACTTCACAGAAGAAGATGTACAAGCAATCAACAGATATATGAAAAAATGTTCAACATCTCTAGTAATAAGGGAAATGCAAATCAAAACTACCCTAAGATTTCATCTCACCCCAATTAGAATGGTGATTATCAAGAACACAAACAACAATAGGTGTTGGCGAGGATGTGGTGAAAAAGGAACACTCATACATTGCTGGTGGGGTTGCAAATGAATGCAGCCACTCTGGAAAGCAGTATGGAGATTCCTCAGAAAGCTTGGAATGGAACCACCATTTGACCAGCCATCCCACTCCTTGGCCTATACCCAAAGGACTTAAAATCAGCATACTACAGAGATACAGCCACATCAATGTTCATTGCTGCTCAATTCACCATAGCCAGATTGTGGAACCAACCTAGATGCCCTTCAGTTGATGAATGTATAAAGAAACTGTGGCATATATATACAATGGAATATTACTCCGCAATGAAGAATGATAAAATTATGGCATTTGCAGGCAAATGGATGAAATTGGAGAATATCATGCTAAGTGAGATAAGCCAATCTCAAAAAACTAAAGGACGAATGATCATGCTGATAAGTGGATGAGGACATATAATGGGGGGTGGGAGGGGTTAGCATTAGGGTTAGGGTTAGGTTTAGGGTTAGGGATAAGGAGTGTGGTAAGAATGAAGGAAAGAAGGACTGTATAGAGAAAAAGAGTGGTGGGAGGGGTCGGGGGGAAGGGAAAAAAAATAATGAATCAAACATCATTGCCCTATGTAAACGTATGATTACACAAATGGTATGCCTTGACTCCATGTACAAATAGAGAAACAACATGTATCCCATTTGTATACAATAATAATTTAAAAAAAAGATAGTGAAAGTACCAGATTCTTGATCTTCCACACAACCAGAACTGAGAAATAAATTATATTATTCATAAATTATCAAGTCTGTGGATTTTGTTGTAGGAGCACAAATGAAATTAATTAGTTATCCAATTGTTGGCATACAATTGTTCATATTAATGCCTTATAATTCTTATTTCTGTCAAATTGATGGCAATATTTCCACTTTATCTTCTGATTTTAGCAATCTGGGGTGTTAATTAGCTTTATGTCACTGTGACCAAAATACCCACCCTCCCCCACAAAAAAAAAACTACTTAAGGAAGTAAAGTTAATTTGGCTAATGGTTCCAGAGGTCTCAGTCCATAAGTGTTTGAATCCATTACTCTGGATGCAAGATGCGGTAGAATATTATAGTTAAAAAGCATGGTGGAGGAAATCTGTCATGCCTCAGCTGCACAAAAATTTCCCTTTGAACAGGGCATCACCAAACAAAATGGGAAATTTTTTTTGGTGACTTTGCACTGAGAAATCCCCAAAAGAGCCATCACCTCTGTCTCTGGGCAGTTTGAAGACCTATAATTAATTTGCTGCTTCCCACCTTAGGTGATATTATTTCTCTTTAATTCTTTTGATGAATTAAATTAAATTCTTTTGGAGAATTCTTTGGCAATTCATTTTACCACCCAGTTCACTCAAATTAGGTGTAACGGATTAGCTCCTATAATATGATCATGTTATATCTGAATATTCCTGCATTAACACAGGAGCTTTGGGGCACACCTTATATCCAAACCATAACCCTGGGTATCAAGTGTTTTAGTGATCATAAATTTATATAAAGTTTTGTTAATTATTTTTAACTTTTTGAAGAACGGGCTTCTGGTTTTGTTGGTTTTCTCTATTGTTTTTTAATCTCTATTTTATTTATATGCAATAATCTGTATTATTTTCTTCCTACTGCTACTTTGGGGTTAAGAGTTCTTTAAGGTATAACTTTAGATTGTCAAATTCAGATTTCTCTTCTTTATTAATGTGATTAGATAATGTTTCCCTTTTAGTATTGCCTTCACTGCAACTTATACGTTTTTGTGTTTTCATTTGTTTCAATATTTTTTTCTAATTCTCTTAGGATTTCTTCTTTGAACTGTTGTTTGAGTGTACTGTTTAATTTCCATGTATTTGTAAGTTTTCCTATTTTTTTCTGCTAATTATTTCAAGTTTTACTCCATTGTAATTAAAATACCAGTACCAATTCTAACATTAATTTGATAGTCATTCTCATTTCTTGTCTCTCTTGCTCTCATTTTTCAGGAATTCTAGATTTTTATGTTTTA